>NC_092178.1:4343798-4556298 GCF_045791955.1 Oncorhynchus clarkii lewisi
GCTGCTACTGTCTATTATCTATCCTTTACCCCTTAATTGATCATTAGAAAACCCTTTTGCAGTTATGTTAGCACAGCTGAGAACCGTTGTCCTGATTAAAGAAGCAACACAACTGGCCTACTTTAGACTAGTTGAGTATCTGGAGCATCAGCATTTGTGGGTTCGATTACAGGCTCAAAATGGCCAGAAACAAATACCTTTCTTCTGAAACTCGTCAGTCTATTCTTGTTCTGAGAAATGAAGGCTATTCCACGCAAGAAATTGCCATTAAACTGAAGATCTCGTACAATGCTGTGTACTACTCCCTTCACAGAACAGCGCAAACTGGCTCTAACCAGAATAGAAAGAGGAGTGGGAGGCCCCGGTGCACAACTGAGCAAGAGGACAAGTACATTAGAGTGTATAGTTTGAGAAACAGAATCCTCACAAGTCAACTCAACTGGCAGCTTCATTAAATAGTACCTGCAAAAAAACAGTCTCAATACTCTCTGTACTCTATCGGTCTGACAGTTCCTTCCTGTACTCTATCGGTCTGACAGTTCCTTCCTGTACTCTATCGGTCTGACAGTTCCTTCCTGTACTCTATCGGTCTGACAGTTCCTTCCTGTACTCTATCGGTCTGACAGTTCCTTCCTGTACTCTATCGGTCTGACAGTTCCTTCCTGTACTCTATCGGTCTGACAGTTCCTTCCTGTACTCTATCGGTCTGACAGTTCCTTCCTGTACTCTATCGGTCTGACAGTTCCTTCCTGTACTCTATCGGTCTGACAGTTCCTTCCTGTACTCTTATCGGTCTGACAGTTCCTTCCTGTACTCTTATCGGTCTGACAGTTCCTTCCTGTACTCTATCGGTCTGACAGTTCCTTCCTGTACTCTATCGGTCTGACAGTTCCTTCCTGTACTCTATCTGTCTGACAGTTCCTTCCTGTACTCTATCGGTCTGACAGTTCCTTCCTGTACTCTTATCGGTCTGACAGTTCCTTCCTGTACTCTATCGGTCTGACAGTTCCTTCCTGTACTCTTATCGGTCTGACAGTTCCTTCCTGTACACTATCGGTCTGACAGTTCCTTCCAGTACTCTATCGGTCTGACAGTACCTTCCTGTACTCTAGCTGTCTGACAGTTCCTTCCAGTACTCTATCGGTCTGACAGTTCCTTCCTGTACTCTTATCGGTCTGACAGTTCCTTCCTGTACTCTACAGTTCCTTCCTGTACTCTATCCGTCTGACAGTTCCTTCCTGTACTCTACAGTTCCTTCCTGTACTCTATCGGTCTGACAGTTCCTTCCTGAATTCTACAGTTCCTTCCTGTACTCTACAGTTCCTTCCTGTACTTTATCGGTCTGACAGTTCCTTCCTGTACTCTATCGGTCTGACAGTTCCTTCCTGTACTCTATCGGTCTGACAGTTCCTTCCTGTACTCTAGCTGTCTGACAGTTCCTTCCTGTACTCTATCGGTCTGACAGTACCTTCCTGTACTCTAGTCAGTGTGTGTGTGTGTATGGCTGGCTGCTGTCTCTGTCTACAGTAGGGTGGGGGGGTGTAGACTGCTGTCTCTGTCTACAGTAGGGGGGGGGGGGGGTGTAGACTGCTGTCTCTGTCTACAGTAGCGGGGGGGGGGGGGGGGGGGGGTGTAGACTGCTGTCTTTGTCTACAGTAGGGGGGGGGGGGGGGTGTAGACTGCTGTCTCTGTCTACAGTAGGGTGGGGTGGGGGGGTGTAGACTGCTGTCTCTGTCTACAGTAGAGGGTTAGTGTAGGCTGCTCCTGCATGCGGTCGGACTATACAGGCCCAGACCAGTTTTCTGCTCCTGTAGGTTTTGGTTGGCAGAGAGTAGGGCCGAAGTGGGTCACCCCTCTCAAGCTGTTCCATGACCCCAACGTTTCGTTAGCGTGCCACCTCCCTCCACACACATTCTCTCTCTCTCTCTCTTTCTCACACACACACACACACACACACACACACACACACACACACACACACACACACACACACACACACACACACACACACACACACACACACACACACACACACACACACACACACACACACACACACACACACTTGCTGGCCTGAGATAACACAACAGAGTGAGACTACTGTCCCAGGTGCTTCAGAACAGGCAATGCGTTGGGCAGCCTCACCGGGCCCTGCTTAGCCACTTCACACACCAAATAGAACCCTATTTACTGCATTTCGCACTACTGCAGTACATGTTGATTTACACCCTATGTGCCTTGGTCAGAAGTAGTGCACTATATAGGGAATAGGTTGCCATTTGGTACTCACTTCAATACCTGCTGCCAGCTCATCTTTCAGAGAGGGTGGCAGTGAGGAGACAATGCATAACCAAAACACACTGTGCTTTAACACAGTCAAGGAATGGCTTCCTCTTTTTTTATAAATTAAATCATTAAAAACCTAAAACCTGCTGTTTCACTTCAAACCTGTTGTTTCACTTCAAACCTGCTGTTTCACTTCAAACCTGCTGTTTCACTTCAAACCTGCTGTTTCACTTCAAACCTGTTGTTTCACTTCAAACCTGTTGTTTCACTTCAAACCTGTTGATTCATTTAAAACCTGTTGATTCATTTAAAACCTGTTGATTCATTTAAAACCTGTTGATTCATTTAAAACCTGTTGATTCATTTAAAACCTTTTGTTTTAATTTAAAAACCTGATTCATTTAAAACATGTTGATTCATTTAGAAACCTGTTGATTCATTTAGAAACCTATTGATTTCATTTTGAAAAACGGTTGTTTACATTTATAACCTGTTGTTTTCATTTAAAACATGTTGTTTTCATTTAAAACCTGTTGTTTTAATTTAAAACATGTTGTTTTCATTTAAAACATGTTGTTTTCATTTAAAACATGTTGTTTTCATTTAAAACCTGTTGTTTTCATTTAAAACATGTTGTTTTCATTTAAAACCTGTTGTTTTCATTTAAAACATGTTGTTTTCATTTAAAACATGTTGTTTTCATTTAAAACCTGTTGTTTTCATTTAAAACATGTTGTTTTCATTTAAAACATCTTCAGCGAGAGACGTCAGTGACATGAATCATTTTTTTCATCCCCAGCTGTTTGTTATTGTTTGTTTTGAGGTCCCAAGGGTTAGACAGGATGTGTATTTTCTAGACAATTACCCATCAGGCACTATTTCTTGCCACAGATAACTGCTTATCGTCGAGGAGACAGTTCCCTAAATTGCTGGAAATGAACGGTCTTTGTGTAGAGTTCACTGAGGCTAGCATCCTTCACACACCGTCACACGAACACACACACACACACACACACACACACACACACACACACACACAATGGGAAATTATCCAGGACATATCCCTGTGTGTAGTGTGCAGAGTTCTGGGTTTTATCAGCACCTCACCTTTTCCATGGTCCACATCCCCCCATAACGATATGACATGCTTCAACTTTTACTGGCATATTAATATTGTTAGCCTTCTACACTCCGAGACAGAGTCAAAGCAGGGCAGTAAATCATAGTTATTTTCCTGAGATTTTCTTGTGAGGGATATTAGCAGAATATAATATCCTTTAACGTAGTTATATATATTCTGTTCTGTTATTCTTAGCAGGTTAGGATAATTAACGTAGCAGGTTAGGATAATTAACATAGCAGGTTAGGATAATTAACATAGCAGGTTAGGATAATTAACATAGCAGGTAATTAACATAGCAGGTTAGGATAATTAACATAGCAGGTTAGGATAATTAACGTAGCAGGTTAGGATAATTAACGTAGCAGGTTAGGATAATTAACGTAGCAGGTTAGGATAATTAACGTAGCAGGTTAGGATAATTAACGTAGCAGGTTAGGATAATTAACGTAGCAGGTTAGGATAATTAACATAGCAGGTTAGGATAATTAACGTAGCAGGTTAGGATAATTAACATAGCAGGTTAGGATAATTAACATAGCAGGTTAGGATAATTAACGTAGCAGGTTAGGATAATTAACGTAGCAGGTTAGGATAATTAACGTAGCAGGTTAGGATAATTAACGTAGCAGGTTAGGATAATTAACGTAGCAGGTTAGGATAATTAACGTAGCAGGTTAGGATAATTAACGTAGCAGGTTAGGATAATTAACGTAGCAGGTTAGGATAATTAACGTAGCAGGTTAGGATAATTAACGTAGCAGGTTAGGATAATTAACGTAGCAAGTTAGGATAATTAAAATATCAGGTTAGGATAATAGCTAAAGCAGGTTAGGAGAATCAATGTAGCAGGTTTTTTTTCTCATACAGAGGATAGATACAGATCTATATTTCCCAGGGTCAGACTTTATCCCCTTCTTTTACAGAGGTATAACTTTAGCTTGTTTCATGTCCATGGGAAAGGTACCTTGTTCAAGAGAGAGAGATTAACGATATGCGTAATACAAGGGTCAATTTGCTCAGCAGAATCTATTAGAAACCTTGCAGGAATATTATCCAGGCCTGTGGCTTTGGAGCATTTAAACTCTGCCAGCGTACTGGCTATTTTGGATGTTGCTTCCTTTGCAAAAGTTAAAGAGTTTGGCTGAACCCCTAACTCTACATAATACTTCTAGACTTGGTTGCCTCCGTACAAACCAGAACTGGTGGGCAGCTTGCTAACCAGCTGCTAACCAGCCTATTAACCAGCTTGCTAACCAGCCTGCTAACCAGCTTGCTAACCAGCCTGCTAACCAGCTTGCTAACCAGCTTGCTAACCAGCCTGCTAACCAGCTTGCTAACCAGCCTGCTAACCAGCTTGCTAACCAGCCTGCTAACCAGCTTGCTAACCAGCTTGCTAACCAGCTTGCTAACCAGCCTGCTAACCAGCTTGCTAACCAGCTTGCTAACCAGCCTGCTAACCAGCCTGCTAACCAGCTTGCTAACCAGCTTGCTAACCAGCTTGCTAACCAGCCTGCTAACCAGCTTGCTAACCAGCTTGCTAACCAGCTTGCTAACCAGCCTGCTAACCAGCTTGCTAACCAGCTTGCTAACCAGCCTGCTAACCAGCTTGCTAACCAGCTTGCTAACCAGCTTGCTAACCAGCCTGCCTGCTAACCAGCTTGCTAACCAGCTTGCTAACCAGCCTGCTAACCAGCTTGCTAACCAGCTTGCTAACCAGCCTGCTAACCAGCTTGCTAACCAGCCTGCTAACCAGCTTGCTAACCAGCCTGCTAACCAGCTTGCTAACCAGCTTGCTGGCAACAGAAGTAAAAAAAAAAGAAAAAAGAGTTGAATTCATTGGCAACCTCTGCTTTTTCATATACCATCTCCCCTTTGATGTTCAGTCCAATACTGTTTAGTTTGTTTTTGATAGTACTACTACAGCCTAGTTCCTTAAATGATTTCCAAAGCTTTTTAGGGTAATTTTTGTTCTCAATTATTTTCTCATCAAAGTAACCCCTCTTAGCTTCATCCATCCTGCTCTGTGCATCATTTCTGTGACGTTTATATAGGACAAAATCATGATGCTCTTGAGAGTTCTTACATTTTTAAAGGCCTTATTCCTTGCATGGATAGATTCTAGAATCTCATGATTAAACCAAGTTCTAGATCTCTGCTTTACCCTGACCAGTCTAATGGGAGCCATCACATTCACCACATCAAGGAATCTACATTTAAAGGCTTCCCAGGCACTGTCTACACCTACACTATCTAGCACAGGTGACCAGTCTAATGGGAGCCATCACATTCACCACATCAAGGAATCTACATTTAAAGACTTCCCAGGCACTGTCTACACCTACACTATCTAGCACAGGTGACCAGTCAATTTTACCCACTTCCTCCCTAAACTTTTCAACACAGTATTTTTTGAGTCCTCTGTTTCTAACGGTTTTGTGACACTGACAGTTGAAGTCGGAAGTTTACATACACCTTAGCCAAATGCATTTAAACTCAGTTTTTCACAATTCCTGACATTTAATCCTAGTAAAAATCCCCTGTCTTAGGTCAGTTAGGATCACCACTTTATTTTAAGAATGTGAAATGTCAGAATAATAGTAGAGAGAATGATTTATTTCAGCTTTTATTTCTTTCATACCATTCCCAGTGGATCAGAAGTTTACATACACTAAATTAGTATTTGGTAGAATTGCTTTTAAATTGTTTAACTTGGCTCAAACGTTTCGGGTAGCTTCCCACGATGTCAAGCAAAGTGGCACTGAGTTTGAAGGTAGGCCTTGAAATACATCCGCAGGTACACCTCCAATTGACTCAAAAGATGTCAATTAGCCTATCAGAAGCTTCAAAATCCATGACATAATTTTCTGGAATTTTCCAAGCTGTTTAAAGGCACAGTCAACTTAGTGTATAAACTTCTGACCCACTGGAATTGTGATACAGTGAATTATAAGTGAAATAATCTGTCTGTAACATTTGTTGGACAAATTACTTGTGTCATGCACGAAGTAGATGTCCTAACCGACTTGCCAAAACTATAGTTTGTTAAAAAGAAATTTGTGAAGTTGTTGAAAAACAAGTTTTAATGACTCCAACGTAAGTGTATGTAAACTTCCGACTTCAACTGTAAATATATCTTTAAAAATCCTGCTTGTGCAAAATGTAATAAAATGATTCCATATTTTATAATACTCCACTCTGCGATATTTTAGATCAGACACCAATATTAAGTCAATCGTACTTTCCACTGTTTCACATATCCTGGTGGGATCTTTTATCATTTGGGTCAGAGCAAGTGATCTACAAAAGTGTAGAAATACATTGTGGGCTATTCTTTTTGCAGACATCAGTATTGAAATCCACTAACAAAATAATTTCCTTCAACAGGGAATCATTACAGTTTGACAACACAATTTCAAGACTTTCATAGGATGCATTCTGATTGGGTGGCCTATAACCCCCCCCCCCCCCCCCCCCAAAAAAAAAAACCAACAACAATCGGCTTGGTTAGGAGAATTAACATAGCAGGTTAGGAGAATTAGGACAATGTTAGGAGAATTAGGTGTCTTATCTAAAATGCTGTTCTCCATCGAGCCATAACTTGTGGAAGCCATTAATTCACAGCTCTAGTCAATGAAGTGGATAAACAAAGAGGACATTTAATAATTAAAACAGATTAAAATAAAGAGCTTTATTAACATGTAGCTACTAAATATAAACATTGACAATCTCTGTACAAAACCAAATTAAATATATACTATTGAAGTACTCTCCTTTTCTTATTAAAAGGAATCACTTTCTCAATGATTCAGCTGTCTAATTCGTGTCAGGCGATGATTACGCTCACGGATCTGGGTTTGAGAGTCACAAGAAGTTTTAGAAGGAATCACTTTCTCAATGATTCAGCTGTACCGCTTTCATTCACAGGGAATTAACTTAAAAACATTCAGAAACAGTCACTTTAATTGAACATACCCATTCTCTGTGTTTCCATTGCTCTCTCCATACCCACTCCCTCTCCCTCCCTCCCCCCAGTCTCTTTCTCTCCATCCCTCATTCTTCATGTTTTGGATACTGGCGACCATCCCAGCACACCATGGTTTTAGCTCCCCTCTCCTGACTCCAAGCCAACGTTGGAGAGGGGATAAGGGTGTATGTGTGTGTGTGTGTGTGTGTGTGTGTATGTGTGTGTGTTTGTCTATATGTGTGTGTGTGTGTGCATGCCTGTTTATGTGTGTGCCTTTGTGTGCATGATTGCCAGTGTGTGTGCTTGTACACATCTGTGTGTCAGTGTGTTTGGCCACTAGTCTCCAGGGAGACAGAATAGTCCAGAGATCCCGGTACACTAGTCTCCAGGGAGACAGAATAGTCCAGAGATCCCGGTACACTAGTCTCCGGAGAGACAGAATAGTCCAGAGATCCCAGTACACTAGTCTCCGGGAGACAGAATAGTCCAGAGATCCCAGTACACTAGTCTCCGGGAGACAGAATAGTCCAGAGATCCCAGTACACTAGTCTCCAGGGAGACAGAATAGTCCAGAGATCCCAGTACACTAGTCTCCGGGGAGAGTGAATAGTCCAGAGATCCCAGTACACTAGTCTCCTCCAGAGATCCCAGTTCACTAGTCTCCAGGGAGACAGAATAGTCCAGAGATCCCAGTACACTAGTCTCCAGGGAGACAGAATAGTCCAGAGATCCCAGTACACTAGTCTCCGGGGAGACAGAATAGTCCAGAGATCCCAGTACACTAGTCTCCTCCAGAGATCCCAGTACACTAGTCTCCAGGGAGACAGAATAGTCCATAGATCCCAGTACACTAGTCTCCTCCAGAGATCCCAGTACACTAGTCTCCAGGGAGACAGAATAGTCCAGAGATCCCAGTACACTAGTCTCCAGGGAGACAGAATAGTCCAGAGATCCCGGTCACTAGTCTCCGGGGAGACAGAATAGTCCAGAGATCCCAGTACACTAGTCTCCTCCAGAGATCCCAGTACACTAGTCTCCGGGAGACAGAATAGTCCAGAGATCCCAGTACACTAGTCTCCGGGGAGACAGAATAGTCCAGAGATCCCAGTACACTAGTCTCCAGGGAGACAGAATAGTCCAGAGATCCCAGTACACTAGTCTCCGGGGAGACAGAATAGTCCAGAGATCCCAGTACACTAGTCTCCAGGGAGACAGAATAGTCCAGTACATTCCACTGGCTCTAGCAGCATTCTGAGGTCACATTAATCCTTTAGGGAACATGCTTAATTCAGAACATAAAGGATACCTCCCAAATGGCACCCTAGTCCCTACATCGTGCACTACTGTTGACTAGGGTCCATGAGGCTCTGGTCTAAAGTAGTGCACTATGTAGGGAATACGGTGCCATTTGGGACACAGTCATATTCCCCCCCCCCCATCCCATGCTTTCTCACAAGACCTCACTGCACTGCACTGTAGGCTGTTTTCCCTGTGGAATCCCAAGTTCTTCCATTGTCACAATCAGCCAGTGCATAGGCTTATCCCATTCCCATTGGAATAGAAGGATTCCTGAAGTCATAAACGGCTAAATTATACTGCATCCTTTTACTGTTCCATTATTCCTCGTTTCCTATTCTCTGGTGTTCCATGATCAAGGATCGTACCTCCCCTGAGGGAGGTTTCTCTGGTGTTCCATGATCAAGGATCGTATCTCCCCTGAGGGAGGTTTCTCATGTTCCCATTCGCTGGTGTTCCATGATCAAGGATCGTACCTCCCCTGAGGGAGGTTTCTCATGTTCCCATTCGCTGGTGTTCCATGATCAAGGATCGTATCTCCCCTGAGGGAGGTTTCTCATGTTCCCATTCTCTGGTGTTCCATGATCAAGGATCGTACCTCCCCTGAGGGAGGTTTCTCATGTTCCCATTCGCTGGTGTTCCATGATCAAGGATCGTATCTCCCCTTGAGGGAGGTTTCTCATGTTCCCATTCTCTAGTGTTCCATGATCAAGGATCGTATCTCCCCTGAGGGAGGTTTCTCATGTTCCCATTCGCTGGTGTTCCATGATCAAGGATCGTATCTCCCCTGAGGGAGGTTTCTCATGTTCCCATTCTCTAGTGTTCCATGATCAAGGATCGTACCTCCCCTTGAGGGAGGGTTCTCTGGTTCCCATTTGAATGAGGAAGATCTAATCTAGTCTCCACTACATAGTCTTTGCCTTCAAGGTATATGTTGCGCAATTACAATCAGTAACATGTAATAACACGGTCATAACAGCTGACATAACTAGTCATAACCTGTCATAATATGGTTATAACACTGTCATGACCCATATATTTACACCTGTTGTGACATACAGTGTGTTATTTTATGGCTGGTTACACCTACATAAGAGTGTCACAACCCACATTTATTCAAATAATCTTTTTCACAGCCAATATGTTTCCTTTCGTTTGAAAGTTTGTTTTGTTGTTGGACAAGTTTGTCCTTTGTTGTTGTAATGAATTCTTTACAGTATTTTGTTCGTCATATTTTAAATAACTAATAGAAAATATACTTCATGCCAATGTCAAGAAGCATTTCGACCATCGTAATCTTATCAGGCAGAGAGTCCTATCATGTCCTTTAATCAGTCCTCAGTCTAATAGAGGGTGTCTTGTCCTGCTCCTGAAATCTGCTCCTACATTCATCCCAGTCATCAGAAACAGAGCACTGAGGCAGGTGCATGTCTGACTCTGTGCACAATAACAATGATAATGATGATAATTTAATATGGACAATTAAAAATGTAATATTAACATAAACAAGGAGGCTGTGATGTAATGGAATGTTTTTCCTTGTGTGGTGTGTTTTGACACTTTATAATAGGTTATGACAAGGTAATGTCAGCTGTTATGACCATATTATGACAGGTTAATGTCAGCTGTTATGACCTTATTATGACATGTTAATGTCAGCTGTTATGACCATATTATGACAGGTTAATGTCAGCTGTTATGACCATATTATGACAGGTTAATGTCAGCTGTTATGACCATATTATGACAGGTTATAACAGGTTAATGTCAGCTGTTATGACCATATTATAAACAGGTTAATGTCAGCTGTTATGACCATATTATGACAGGTTAATGTCAGCTGTTATGACCATATTATGACAGGTTAATGTCAGCTGTTATGACCATATTATAACAGGTTAATGTCAGCTGTTATGACCATATTATGACAAGGTAATGTCAGCTGTTATGACATATTATGACAGTGTTATGACGCAGGGTGTCAAGTAAAGTGTTTCCTTATTCTGTGCACCCCCCTCTATTCACAGAACCAAACCTCTCTGGTTTCCTCATACATAATGCTTAGTGTGTTTGTTACTGTGTCCCTTCTGGGCACCCTTACTGTGTGTGTGTTGTGTGCTGTATTTCTTATGGTGAGCTCTCCCTGAAGAGTGTGTAGTCCTTATCGCCCCCAAACAGTTCAAGTAACTGGGGAGAATGTCACCACCAGGATCCATCCCTGCTCTGGACCCCAGGACCAGATAACTCTCACTGGGCTTGGTGTAGCCAGCCTCCCCCAGGTCCAGATAACTCTCTCTGGGCTTGGCGTAGCCGGCCTCCCCCATGGGTAAATACAGATGGCCCTTCTCCTGGTAAGGCGAAACTTGCTGCATCTCCATCTCCAGGCTTGGAGCACCAGGCCGGACTCGGACCCCGGCTATGCCAGGAAAGGTGTACTGCTCCTGGGCGTAGCGTTGTTCTAGGTGGTGGGTGATGGCCAACTGGAGGAGGTAGAGGAGCTCTGCTAGGTTGAGAAGGAGAGAGACTCCAGCGATGGTCTGGGTGTAGATGGTGAAGATGGTCTTCTCCGTGGGTCTGGAGACGAAGCAGTCCACCGTGTGAGGACAGGGGTCCCGGACACACTCGAACCGGGCCGGGATCACGAAGCCGTAGAGGTACCATAGCCCCACGATGAAGCCGACCTCCAGGAGGACCTTGAGGAGGATGCTGGCGGCGTAGGCACAGAGGAGACGGCCCTTCAGCTTAGGAGCCTCTGGGAGAGCTTTCACCACCTTTCTCCCTCCTTTCTCCTCCTCTAGTTCTTCTATCTCTTCCCCCTTTCTCACCTCCCTCTTCTTCTTCTTTACTCCACCCTTCTCTCGTCCCTCACCAGCCCCACCCTCCTCCGTCCTCTCCTCCTCCTCTTCCTCCTTTTTCTTCTCCTTTGCAGCCCTCATGGCCACATATCCGAAGTAAAAAATAGTCGGCGTGGAAACAAAAATCACCTGGAGGACAAAATAGCGGTAATGTGATATGGGGAAAGCTTTGTCGTAACACACGGCGGTACATCCAGGTTGCTTGGTATTACAGACGAAGTCGTCCTGTTCGTCGTCCCAGGCTGACTCTGCGGCGGTGCCCAGGACCAGCATGCGGAACAGGAAGAGGACAGTGAGCCAGACACGGCCCACCCCGGTGCTATACTCCTGCCCCTCCTCCAACAGCTGCTCCAGGAAGGACCAGTCAGCTCTGGACATCCTCTGTCACCTGCAGGGGGAGACAGGTGAACTCATGTTAACACGACGTACCATACAGGACGTACCATACAGGACGTACCATACAGGACGTACCATACAGGACGTACCATACAGGACGTACCATACAGGACGTATCATACAGGACGTACCATACAGGACGTACCATACAGGACGTCCCATACAGGACGTCCCATACAGGACGTACCATACAGGACGTACCATACAGGACGTACCATACAGGGGGAGACAGGTGAACACCATACACAACGTACCATACGCAATGTACCATATGCAACGTAAAAACATTAGATAATGTATATCAGCACACACACACACTACAAACAAGACTCTCTCTTACTCACACACACACAAAGACTCTCTCTCTCACACACACAGACAGACACACACTACAAACAGACTCTCTCTTACTCACACAAAGACTCTCTCTCTCTCTCTCTCTCTCTCACACACACACACACACACACACACACACACACACACACACACACACTACAAACAGACTCTCTCTTACTCACACACACACACAAAGACTCTCTCTCTCACACACACAGACAGACACACACTACAAACAGACTCTCTCTTACTCACACACACACAAAGACTCTCTCTCTCTCTCTCACACACACACACACACACACACACACACACACACACACACACACACACACACACACACTACAAACAGACTCTCTCTTACGTGAAACATGCTCCTGGATGTTTTCTAGAATACTTCCTTTTACTAGAGGTCATGTGTGTCAGAACACAACATAACCCACCTAATAAATAACCCTGTTTCCATGAGCTCACCACCCAAACCAATGTGCTTCGGGGTTTTTCCACCTTCATGTTTTGGTTTAAAGAAACATTAAATAAAACATCGAAACCTTTCGGAATAGTATTACAAATAAAGTAATTTTAGTCTTTTTTTGACTGTATCATATTACGCAACACTGTAGTCGTTCTCAGCATACTCCACCGAGTGTTATATGATGCTGATTTAATTACACTTATGGAATGTTCAGAATGAGATTCATGTTTCTCTGTCTCAGTGACGTACACAATACTGTGTCTCTTCCAGTCTACGTTCCCCTGGGGGACTGTTGTTATGCTGTCCCCTGAAATGTCCACATGATTCGCACGCACGCACGCACGCAGGCACGCACACACACATATAAACATCCTGTGAACTCTTGACTTTTATCTGTTTGTTTGTTATCTCTCTTTTACTATTATTACATATTATATATATACTTTCCTCAAAGTGGAGTAGAGAGAGGGAACTAAGGGAAGGGAGGGAGGAGAGAGAGGGAACTAAGGGAAGGGAGGGAGAAGAGAGAGGGAACTAAGGGAGGGGAGGGAGAAGAGAGAGGGAACTAAGGGATGGGAGGGAGGAGAGAGGGAACAAAGGGAAGGGAGGGAGAAGAGAGAGGGAACTAAGGGAAGGGAGGGAGGAGAGAGAGGGAACTAAGGGATGGGAGGGAGGAGAGAGAGGGAACTAAGGGAAGGGAGGGAGGAGAGAGGGAACTAAGGGAAGGGAGGGAGGAGAGAGAGGGAACTAAGGGAAGGGAGGGAGGAGAGAGGGAACTAAGGGAAGGGAGGGAGGAGAGAGAGGGAACTAAGGGAAGGGAGGGAGGAGAGAGAGGGAACTAAGGGATGGGAGGGAGGAGAGAGAGGGAACTAAGGGATGGGAGGGAGGAGAGAGAGGGAACTAAGGGAAGGGAGGGAGGAGAGAGGGAACTAAGGGAAGGGAGGGAGGAGAGAGAGGGAACTAAGGGAAGGGAGGGAGGAGAGAGAGGGAACTAAGGGATGGGAGGGAGGAGAGAGGGAACTAAGGGAAGGGAGGGAGGAGAGAGAGGGAACTAAGGGAAGGGAGGGAGGAGAGAGGGAACTAAGGGAAGGGAGGGAGGAGAGAGAGGGAACTAAGGGAAGGGAGGGAGGAGAGAGAGGGAACTAAGGGAAGGGAGGGAGGAGAGAGAGGGAACTAAGGGATGGGAGGGAGGACAGAGAGGGAACTAAGGGATGGGAGGGAGGAGAGAGAGGGAACTAAGGGAAGGGAGGGAGGAGAGAGGGAACTAAGGGAAGGGAGGGAGGAGAGAGAGGGAACTAAGGGAAGGGAGGGAGGAGAGAGAGGGAACTAAGGGACGGGAGGGAGGAGAGAGAGGGAACTAAGGGATGGGAGGGAGGAGAGAGGGAACTAAGGGAAGGGAGGGAGGAGAGAGGGAACTAAGGGAAGGGAGGGAGGAGAGAGAGGGAACTAAGGGAAGGGAGGGAGGAGAGAGAGGGAACTAAGGGATGGGAGGGAGGAGAGAGAGGGAACTAAGGGAAGGGAGGGAGGAGAGAGGGAACTAAGGGAAGGGAGGGAGGAGAGAGAGGGAACTAAGGGAAGGGAGGGAGGAGAGAGAGGGAACTAAGGGATGGGAGGGAGGAGAGAGAGGGAACTAAGGGATGGGAGGGAGGAGAGAGGGAACTAAGGGAAGGGAGGGAGGAGAGAGGGAACTAAGGGAAGGGAGGGAGGAGAGAGAGGGAACTAAGGGATGGGAGGGAGGAGAGAGAGGGAACTAAGGGAAGGGAGGGAGGAGAGAGGGAACTAAGGGAAGGGAGGGAGGAGAGAGAGGGAACTAAGGGAAGGGAGGGAGGAGAGAGAGGGAACTAAGGGATGGGAGGGAGGAGAGAGAGGGAACTAAGGGATGGGAGGGAGGAGAGAGGGAACTAAGGGAAGGGAGGGAGGAGAGAGGGAACTAAGGGAAGGGAGGGAGGAGAGAGAGGGAACTAAGGGAAGGGAGGGAGGAGAGAGAGGGAACTAAGGGATGGGAGGGAGGAGAGAGAGGGAACTAAGGGATGGGAGGGAGGAGAGAGGGAAATAAGGGAAGGGAGGGAGGAGAGAGGGAACTAAGGGAAGGGAGGGAGGAGAGAGAGGGAACTAAGGGATGGGAGGGAGGAGAGAGGGAACTAAGGGAAGGGAGGGAGGAGAGAGGGAACTAAGGGAATGGAGGGAGAAGAGAGAGAGCGGGAACTAAGGAAAGGGAGGGAGAAGAGAGAGAGAGGGAACTAAGGGAAGGGAGGGAGGAGAGAGAGGGAACTAAGGGAAGGGAGGGAGGAGAGAGAGGGTACTAAGGGAAGGGAGGGAGGAGAGAGAGGGAACTAAGGGAAGGGAGTGAGAAGAGAGAGAGGGGGAACTAAGGGAAGGGAGTGAGAAGAGAGAGAGCGGGAACTAAGGAAAGGGAGGGAGAAGAGAGAGAGAGGGAACTAAGGGAAGGGAGGGAGGAGAGAGAGGGAACTAAGGGAAGGGAGCGAGGAGAGAGAGGGTACTAAGGGAAGGGAGGGAGGAGAGAGAGGGAACTAAGGGAAGGGAGTGAGAAGAGAGAGAGGGGGAACTAAGGGAAGGGAGTGAGAAGAGAGAGAGAGGGAACTAAGGGAAGGGAGGGAGGAGAGAGAGGGAACTAAGGGAAGGGATGGAGGAGAGAGAGGGAACTAAGGGAAGGGAGTGAGAAGAGAGAGAGAGGGAACTAAGGGAAGGGAGTGAGAAGAGAGAGAGAGGGAACTAAGGGAAGGGAGGGAGGAGAGAGAGAGAGGGAACTAAGGGAAGGGAGTGCGGAGAGAGAGAGAGGGAACTAAGGGAAGGGAGAGAGGAGAGAGAGGGAACTAAGGGAAGGGAGTGAGGAGAGAGAGAGAGGGAACTAAGGGAAGGGAGTGAGAAGAGAGAGAGAGGGAACTAAGGGAAGGGAGTGCGGAGAGAGAGAGAGGGAACTAAGGGAAGGGAGTGAGGAGAGAGAGAGAGGGAACTAAGGGAAGGGAGAGAGGAGAGAGAGGGAACTAAGGGAAGGGAGTGAGGAGAGAGAGGGAACTAAGGGAAGGGAGGGAAGAGAGAGAGGGAACTAAGGGAAGGGAGTGCGGAGAGAGAGGGAACTAAGGGAAGGGAGGGAGGGGAGAGAGAGGGAACTAAGGGAAACGAGGGAGGAGAGAGAGGGAACTAAGGGAAGGGAGGGAGGAGAGAGAGGGAACTAAAGGAAGGGAGTGAGGAGAGAGAGGGAACTAAGGGAAGGGAGGGAGGACAGAGAGGGAACTAAGGGAAGGGAGGGAGGGGAGAGAGAGGGAACTAAGGGAATGGAGGGGGGAGAGAGAGGGAACTAAGGGAAGGGAGGGAGGAGAGAGAGGGAACTAAGGGAATGGAGGGGGGAGAGAGAGGGAACTAAGGGAAGGGAGGGAGGAGAGAGAGGGAACTAAGGGAAGGGAGGGAGAGAGAGAGGGAACTAAGGGAATGGAGGGGGGAGAGAGAGGGAACTAAGGGAATGGAGGGGGAAGAGAGAGGGAACTAAGGGAAGGGAGGGAGGAGAGAGAGAGAGGGAACTAAGGGAAGGGAGGGAGAAGAGAGAGGGAACTAAGGGAAGGGAGGGAGGTGAGAGAGGGAACTAAGGGATGGGAGGGAGGGGAGAGAGAGGGAACTAAGGGAAGGGAGGCAGGAGAGAGAGGGAACTAAGGGAAGGGAGGGAGAAGAGAGAGAGGGAACTAAGGGAAGGGAGGGAGGGGAGAGAGGGGGAACTAAGGGAAGGGAGGGAGGAGAGAGAGAGGGAACTAAGGGAAGGGAGGAGAGAGAGAGGGGGAACTAAGGGAATGGAGGGAGGAGAGAGAGGGAACTAAGGGAAGGGAGGGAGGAGAGAGAGGGAACTAAGGGAAGGGGGGAAGAAGAGAGAGGCAACAAAAGGAATGGAGGGAGAAGAGAGAGGGAACAAAAGGAATGGAGGGAGAAGAGAGAGGGAACTAAGGGACTGGAGGGGGGAAAGAGAGGGAACTAAGGGAATGGAGGGAGGAGAGAGAGGGAACTAAGGGAATGGAGGGAGGAGAGAGGGAACTAAGGGAAGGGAGGGAGGAGAGAGAGGGAACTAAGGGAATGGAGGGAGGAGAGAGGGAACTAATGGAATGGAGGGAGGAGAGAGGGAACTAAGGGAAGGGAGGGAGGAGAGAGAGGGAACTAAGGGAATGGAGGGAGGAGAGAGAGGGAACTAATGGAAGGGAGGGGGGAAAGAGAGGGAACTAAGGGAAGGGAGGGAGAAGAGAGAGAGAGGGAACTAAGGGAAGGGAGGGGGGAAAGAGAGGGAACAAAGGGAAGGGAGGGGGGAAAGAGAGGGAACTAAGGGAAGGGAGGAGAGAGAGAGGGAACTAAGGGAAGGAAGGAGGGGAGAGAGAGAGAACTAAGGGACGGGAGGTATTTTTTGTATTTCATTTCATTGACTTCATCTCTACTTGTATTTGTGAGAGGTATTGAATGCACTGAGCTGTCTGTTTGAACTACTGGCACACAGCTCAGACACCCATGGATACCGTACAAGACATGACACCAGAGGTCTCTTCACAGTCCCCAAGTCCAGAACAGACTGTTGGAGGCACACATTACTACATAGAGCCATGACCACATGGAACTCTATTCCACAGTACTACATAGAGCCATGACTACATGGAACTCTATTCCACAGTACTACATAGAGCCATGACTACATGGAACTCTATTCCACAGTACTACATAGAGCCATGACTACATGGAACTCTATTCCACAGTACTACATAGAGCCATGACTACATGGAACTCTATTCCACAGTAATACATAGAGCCATGACTACATGGAACTCTATTCCACAGTAATACATAGAGCCATGACTACATGGAACTCTATTCCACAGTACTACATAGAGCCATGACTACATGGAACTCTATTCCACAGTACTACATAGAGCCATGACCACATGGAACTCTATTCCACAGTACTACATAGAGCCATGACTACATGGAACTCTATTCCACATCAGGTAACTGATGCAGCAGTAGAATCAGATTTAAAAAACAGATAAAAATACACCTAATGGAACAGCGGGGACTGTGAAGAGACACACACAAAGACACATAGACATGCAAACACACACATGGTAACATACACACTATACACACACACACACATGATAACACACACACTATACACACACACACACACACGATAACACAAACACTATACACACACGATAACACACACACTATACACACATGATAACATACACACTATACACACACACTATAACATACACATTATACACACATGATAACATACACACTATACACACACACTATAACATACACACTATACACACACACATGATAACATACACACTATGCACACATACACGTTAACATACACGCTATACACACACACGATAACATACACACTATACACACACACACGATAACATTCACACACATGGATTTAGTACTGTAGATATGTGGTAGTGATGGAGTAGGGGCCTGAGGGCACACACTTAATATGTTGTGAAATCTGTTGTGAATTTATAGTCATGTTTTTTCAATTGTACAACTGCCTTAATTTTGCTTGACTCCAGGAAGAGTAGCTGCTGCCATGGCATGAACTAATGGGGATCCATAATAAACCCCAGGAAGAGTAGCTGCTGCTATGGCAGGAACTAATGGGGATCATAATAAACACCAGGAAGAGTAGCTGCTGCCCTGGCAGGAACTAATGGGGATCCCTAATAAACGCCAGGAAGGGTAGCTGCTGCCTTGGCAGGAACTAATGGGGATCCCTAATAAACCCCAGGAAGAGTAGCTGCTGCCTTGGCAGGAACTAATGGGGATCCATAATAAACACCAGGAAGAGTAGCTGCTGCCTTGGCAGGAACTAATGGGGATCCATAATAAACCCCAGGAAGAGTAGCTGCTGCCTTGGCAGGAACTAATGGGGATCCCTAATAAACCCCAGGAAGAGTAGCATTTCATACGCACACAAAAATGCCAGTCCTGTTTAGCTGTTTACTGTATGTTAGTGTTTCCCCACCCTGGTCCTCCAGTACCCCCAACACCCTGGTCCTCCAGTACCCCCATCACCCTGGTCCTCCAGTACCCCCAACACCCTGGTCCTCCAGTACCCCACAACACCCTGGTCCTCCAGTACCCCCCAACACCCTGGTCCTCCAGTACCCCCAACACCCTGGTCCTCCAGTACCCCCAACACCCTGGTCCTCCAGTACCCCCCAACACCCTGGTCCTCCAGTAGCCCCCAACACCCTGGTCCTCCAGTAGCCCCCAATACCCTGGTCAACCAGTACCCCCAACACCCTGGTCCTCCAGTACCCCACAACACCCTGATCCTCCAGTACCCCCAACACCCTGGTCCTCCAGTACCCCACAACACCCTGATCCTCCAGTACTCCCCAACACCCTGATCCTCCAGTACCCCCAACACCCTGATCCTCCAGTACCCCCAACACCCTGGTCCTCCAGTACCCCACAACACCCTGGTCCTCCAGTACCCCCCAACACCCTGGTCCTCCAGTACCCCCAACACCCTGGTCCTCCAGTACCCCCAACACCCTGGTCCTCCAGTACCCCCCAACACCCTGGTCCTCCAGTAGCCCCCAACACCCTGGTCCTCCAGTAGCCCCCAATACCCTGGTCAACCAGTACCCCCAACACCCTGGTCCTCCAGTACCCCACAACACCCTGATCCTCCAGTACCCCCAACACCCTGGTCCTCCAGTACCCCACAACACCCTGATCCTCCAGTACCCCCAACACCCTGGTCCTCCAGTACCCCACAACACCCTGATCCTCCAGTACTCCCCAACACCCTGATCCTCCAGTACCCCCAACACCCTGATCCTCCAGTACCCCCAACACCCTGGTCCTCCAGTACCCCCAACACCCTGGTCCTCCAGTACCCCACAACACCCTGATCCTCCAGTACCCCCCAACACCCTGGTCCTCCAGTAGCCCCCAACACCCTGGTCCTCCAGTAGCCCCCAATACCCTGGTCAACCAGTACCCCCAACACCCTGGTCCTCCAGTACCCCCAACACCCTGATCCTCCAGTACCCCCAACACCCTGATCCTCCAGTACCCCCAACACCCTGGTCCTCCAGTACCCCCAACACCCTGCACCTCCAGTACCCCACAACACCCTGGTCCTCCAGTACCCCCCAACACCCTGGTCCTCCAGTACCCCCCAACACCCTGGTCATCCAGTACCCCCAACACCCTGCACCTCCAATACCCCCTCCAGTACCCCCAACACCCTGGTCCTCCAGTACCCCCAACACCCTGGTCCTCCAGTACCCCACAACACCCTGATCCTCCAGTACCCCCAACATCCTGGTCCTCCAGTAATCCCCTGGTCCTCCAGTACCCCCAACACCCTGCACCTCCAATACCCCCTCCAGTAACCCCCAACACCCTGGTCCTCCAGTACCCCCCAACACACTGGTCCTCCAGTACCCCCCCCCCCCAACACCCTGGTCCTCCAGTACTTCCCAACACCTTGATCATCCAGTACCCCACAACACCCTGGTCCTCCAGTACCCACAACACCCTGGTCCTCCAGTACCCACAACACCCTGTTCCTCCGGTAACCCCCAACACCCTGGTCCTCCAGTACCCCACAACACCCTGGTCCTCCAGTACACCCAACACCCTGGTCCTCCAGTACCTCCAACACCCTGGTCCTCCAGTAATCCCCTGGTCCTCCAGTACCCCCAACACCCTGCACCTCCAATACCCCCTCCAGTACCCCCAACATCCTGGTCCTCCAGTAATCCCCTGGTCCTCCAGTACCCCCAACACCCTGCACCTCCAATACCCCCTCCAGTAACCCCCAACACCCTGGTCCTCCAGTACCCCCCAACACACTGGTCCTCCAGTACCCCCCCCCCCCAACACCCTGGTCCTCCAGTACTTCCCAACACCTTGATCATCCAGTACCCCACAACACCCTGGTCCTCCAGTACCCACAACACCCTGGTCCTCCAGTACCCACAACACCCTGTTCCTCCGGTAACCCCCAACACCCTGTTCCTCCAGTACCCCACAACACCCAGGTCCTCCAGTACACCCAACACCCTGGTCCTCCAGTACCTCCAACACCCTGGTCCTCCAGTAATCCCCTGGTCCTCCAGTACCCCCAACACCCTGCACCTCCAATACCCCCTCCAGTAACCCCCAACACCCTGGTCCTCCAGTACCCCCCAACACACTGGTCCTCCAGTACCCCCCCCCCCCCAACACCCTGGTCCTCCAGTACTTCCCAACACCTTGATCATCCAGTACCCCACAACACCCTGGTCCTCCAGTACCCACAACACCCTGATCCTCCAGTACTCCCCAACACCCTGATCCTCCAGTACCCCCAACACCCTGATCCTCCAGTACCCCCAACACCCTGGTCCTCCAGTACCCCCAACACCCTGGTCCTCCAGTACCCCCCAACACACTGGTCCTCCAGTACCCCCCCCCCCCACCCAACACCCTGGTCCTCCAGTACTTCCCAACACCTTGATCCTCCAGTACCCCCCCCCCCCCCCCAACACCCTGGTCCTCCAGTACTCCCCCACACCCTGATCCTCCAGTACCTCCCAACAACCTGATCCTCCAGTACTTCCCAACACCCTGGTCCTCCAGTACACCACAACACCCTGGTCCTCCAGTACCCCCAACACCCTGGTCCTCCAGTACCCCCCAATACCCTGGTCCTACAGTACTCCCCAACACCCTGGTCCTCCAGTACCCCCAACACCCTGATCCTCCAGTACCCCCAACACCCTGGTCCTCCAGTACCCCAAACACCCTGATCCTCCAGTACCCCCAACACCCTGGTCCTCCAGTACCCCCAACATCCTGGTCCTCCAGTACCCCCCAACACCCTGGTCCTCCAGTACCCCCAACACCCTGGTCCTCCAGTACCCCCAACACCCTGGTCCTCCAGTAACCCAAACACCCTGATCCTCCAGTACCCCCAACACCCTGGTCCTCCAGTACCCCAAACATCCTGGTCCTCCAGTACCCCCCAACACCCTGGTCCTCCAGTACCCCCAACACCCTGGTCCTCCAGTACCCCACAACACCCTGATCCTCCAGTACCCCCCAACACCCTGGTCCTCCAGTACCTCCAACACCCTGGTCCTCCATTAATCCCCTGGTCCTCCAGTACCCCCAACACCCTGCACCTCCAATACCCCCTCCAGTACCCCCCAACACCCTGGTCCTCCAGTACCCCCCAACACCCTGATCCTCCAGTACCCCCAACACCCTGGTCCTCCAGTACCCCCAACACCCTGCACCTCCAATACCCCCTCCAGTAACCCCCAAAACCCTGGTCCTCCAGTACCCCCCAACATACTGGTCCTCCAGTACCCCCCCCCCCCCAACACCCTGGTCCTCCAGTACTCCCCCACACCCTGATCCTCCAGTACCTCCCAACACCCTGATCCTCCAGTACTTCCCAACACCCTGGTCCTCCAGTACACCACAACACCCTGGTCCTCCAGTACCCCCAACACCCTGGTCCTACAGTACTCCCCAACACCCTGGTCCTCCAGTACTCCCCAACACCCTGGTCCTCCAGTACCCCCAAACACCCATGTCCTCCAGTAATCCCCTGGTCCTCCAGTACCCCCAACACCCTGCACCTCCAATACCCCATCCAGTAACCCCCAACACCCTGGTCCTCCAGTACCCCCCAACACACTGGTCCTCCAGTACCCCCCCCCCCCACCCAACACCCTGGTCCTCCAGTACTTCCCAACACCCTGATCCTCCAGTACCCCCAACACCCTGGTCCTCCAGTACCCCAAACACCCTGATCCTCCAGTACCCCCAACACCCTGGTCCTCCAGCACCCCCAACATCCTGGTCCTCCAGTACCCCCCAACACCCTGGTCCTCCAGTACCCCCAACACCCTGGTCCTCCAGTACCCCACAACACCCTGATCCTCCAGTACCCCCCAACACCCTGGTCCTCCAGTACCTCCAACACCCTGGTCCTCCATTAATCCCCTGGTCCTCCAGTACCCCCAACACCCTGCACCTCCAATACCCCCTCCAGTACCCCCCAACACCCTGGTCCTCCAGTACCCCCCAACACCCTGATCCTCCAGTACCCCCAACACCCTGGTCCTCCAGTACCCCCAACACCCTGCACCTCCACTCCCCCCTCCAGTAACCCCCAAAACCCTGGTCCTCCAGTACCCCCCAACACACTGGTCCTCCAGTACCCCCCCCCCCCCCCAACACCCTGGTCCTCCAGTACACCCCCACACCCTGATCCTCCAGTACCTCCCAACACCCTGATCCTCCAGTACTTCCCAACACCCTGGTCCTCCAGTACACCACAACACCCTGGTCCTCCAGTACCCCCAACACCCTGGTCCTCCAGTACCCCCCAACACCCTGGTACAGTCCCCCAACACCCTGGTCCTCCAGTACCCCCAACACCCTGTCCTCCAGTAATCACCTGGTCCTCCAGTACCCCCAACACCCTGCACCTCCAATACCCCCTCCAGTACCCCCCAACACCCTGGTCCTTCAGGACCCCCACATCCTGATCCTCCAGTACCCCCCCAACACCCTGGTCCTCCAGTACCCCCCCAACACCCTGGTCCTCCAGTACCCCCAACACCCTGGTCCTCCAGTAACCCAAACACCCTGATCCTCCAGTACCCCCAACACCCTGGTCCTCCAGTACCCCAAACATCCTGGTCCTCCAGTACCCCCCAACACCCTGGTCCTCCAGTACCCCCAACACCCTGGTCCTCCAGTACCCCACAACACCCTGATCCTCCAGTACCCCCCAACACCCTGGTCCTCCAGTACCTCCAACACCCTGGTCCTCCATTAATCCCCTGGTCCTCCAGTACCCCCAACACCCTGCACCTCCAATACCCCCTCCAGTACCCCCCAACACCCTGGTCCTCCAGTACCCCCCAACACCCTGATCCTCCAGTACCCCCAACACCCTGGTCCTCCAGTACCCCCAACACCCTGCACCTCCAATACCCCCTCCAGTAACCCCCAAAACCCTGGTCCTCCAGTACCCCCCAACACACTGGTCCTCCAGTACCCCCCCCCCCAACACCCTGGTCCTCCAGTACTCCCCCACACCCTGATCCTCCAGTACCTCCCAACACCCTGATCCTCCAGTACTTCCCAACACCCTGGTCCTCCAGTACACCACAACACCCTGGTCCTCCAGTACCCCCAACACCCTGGTCCTACAGTACTCCCCAACACCCTGGTCCTCCAGTACTCCCCAACACCCTGGTCCTCCAGTACCCCCAAACACCCATGTCCTCCAGTAATCCCCTGGTCCTCCAGTACCCCCAACACCCTGCACCTCCAATACCCCATCCAGTAACCCCCAACACCCTGGTCCTCCAGTACCCCCCAACACACTGGTCCTCCAGTACCCCCCCCCCCCACCCAACACCCTGGTCCTCCAGTACTTCCCAACACCCTGATCCTCCAGTACCCCCAACACCCTGGTCCTCCAGTACCCCAAACACCCTGATCCTCCAGTACCCCCAACACCCTGGTCCTCCAGCACCCCCAACACCCTGGTCCTCCAGTACCCCCCAACACCCTGGTCCTCCAGTACCCCCAACACCCTGGTCCTCCAGTACCCCACAACACCCTGATCCTCCAGTACCCCCCAACACCCTGGTCCTCCAGTACCTCCAACACCCTGGTCCTCCATTAATCCCCTGGTCCTCCAGTACCCCCAACACCCTGCACCTCCAATACCCCCTCCAGTACCCCCCAACACCCTGGTCCTCCAGTACCCCCCAACACCCTGATCCTCCAGTACCCCCAACACCCTGGTCCTCCAGTACCCCCAACACCCTGCACCTCCAATACCCCCTCCAGTAACCCCCAAAACCCTGGTCCTCCAGTACCCCCCAACACACTGGTCCTCCAGTACCCCCCCCCCCCCCCCAACACCCTGGTCCTCCAGTACTCCCCCACACCCTGATCCTCCAGTACCTCCCAACACCCTGATCCTCCAGTACTTCCCAACACCCTGGTCCTCCAGTACACCACAACACCCTGGTCCTCCAGTACCCCCAACACCCTGGTCCTCCAGTACCCCCCAACACCCTGGTCCTACAGTACTCCCCAACACCCTGGTCCTCCAGTACCCCCAAACACCCATGTCCTCCAGTAATCCCCTGGTCCTCCAGTACCCCCAACACCCTGCACCTCCAATACCCCCTCCAGTACCCCCCAACACCCTGGTCCTTCAGGACCCCCACATCCTGATCCTCCAGTACCCCCCCAACACCCTGGTCCTCCAGTACCCCCCCAACACCCTGGTCCTCCAGTACCCCCAACACCCTGATCCTCCAGTACCCCCAACACCCTGGTCCTCCAGTACCCCCAAACACCCATGTCCTCCAGTACCCCCAACACCCTTGTCCTCCAGTACCCCCCAACACACTGGTCCTCCAGTACCTCCCAACACCCTGATCCTCCAGTACTTCCCAACACCCTGGTCCTCCAGTACCCCACAACACCCTGGTCCTCCAGTACCCCCAACACCCTGGTCCACCAGTACCCCCAAACACCCATGTCCTCCAGTACCCCCAACACCCTTGTCCTCCAGTACCCCCCAACACACTGGTCCTCCAGTACCCCCAACACCCTGGTCCTCCAGTACCCCCAAACACCCATGTCCTCCAGTAATCCCCTGGTCCTCCAGTACCCCCAACACCCTGCACCTCCAATACCCCCTCCAGTACCCCCCCCCCCCCCCCAACACCCTGGTCCTCCAGTACTCCCCCACACCCTGATCCTCCAGTACCTCCCAACACCCTGATCCTCCAGTACTTCCCAACACCCTGGTCCTCCAGTACACCACAACACCCTGGTCCTCCAGTACCCCCAACACCCTGGTCCTCCAGTACCCCCCAACACCCTGGTCCTACAGTACTCCCCAACACCCTGGTCCTCCAGTACCCCCAAACACCCATGTCCTCCAGTAATCCCCTGGTCCTCCAGTACCCCCAACACCCTGCACCTCCAATACCCCCTCCAGTACCCCCCAACACCCTGGTCCTTCAGGACCCCCACATCCTGATCCTCCAGTACCCCCCCAACACCCTGGTCCTCCAGTACCCCCCCAACACCCTGGTCCTCCAGTACCCCCAACACCCTGATCCTCCAGTACCCCCAACACCCTGGTCCTCCAGTACCCCCAAACACCCATGTCCTCCAGTACCCCCAACACCCTTGTCCTCCAGTACCCCCCAACACACTGGTCCTCCAGTACCTCCCAACACCCTGATCCTCCAGTACTTCCCAACACCCTGGTCCTCCAGTACCCCACAACACCCTGGTCCTCCAGTACCCCCAACACCCTGGTCCACCAGTACCCCCAACACCCTTGTCCTCCAGTACCCCCCAACACACTGGTCCTCCAGTACCCCCAACACCCTGGTCCTCCAGTACGCCCAAACACCCATGTCCTCCAGTAATCCCCTGGTCCTCCAGTACCCCCAACACCCTGCACCTCCAATACCCCCTCCAGTACCCCCCAACACCCTGGTCCTTCAGGACCCCCACATCCTGATCCTCCAGTACCCCCCCAACACCCTGGTCCTCCAGTACCCCCCCAACACCCTGGTCCTCCAGTACCCCCAACACCCTGGTCCTCCAGTACCCCCCAACACCCTGGTCCTACAGTACTCCCCAACACCCTGGTCCTCCAGTACCCCCAAACACCCATGTCCTCCAGTAATCCCCTGGTCCTCCAGTACCCCCAACACCCTGCACCTCCAATACCCCCTCCAGTACCCCCCAACACCCTGGTCCTTCAGGACCCCCACATCCTGATCCTCCAGTACCCCCCCAACACCCTGGTCCTCCAGTACCCCCCCAACACCCTGGTCCTCCAGTACCCCCAACACCCTGGTCCTCCAGTACCCCCCAACACCCTGGTCCTACAGTACTCCCCAACACCCTGGTCCTCCAGTACCCCCAAACACCCATGTCCTCCTGTAATCCCCTGGTCCTCCAGTACCCCCAACACCCTGCACCTCCAATACCCCCTCCAGTACCCCCCCAACACCCTGGTCCTCCAGTACCCCCCCAACACCCTGGTCCTCCAGTACCCCCAACACCCTGATCCTCCAGTACCCCCAACACCCTGGTCCTCCAGTACCCCCAAACACCCATGTCCTCCAGTACCCCCAACACCCTTGTCCTCCAGTACCCCCCAACACACTGGTCCTCCAGTACCTCCCAACACCCTGATCCTCCAGTACTTCCCAACACCCTGGTCCTCCAGTACCCCACAACACCCTGGTCCTCCAGTACCCCCAACACCCTGGTCCACCAGTACCCCCAAACACCCATGTCCTCCAGTACCCCCAACACCCTTGTCCTCCAGTACCCCCCAACACACTGGTCCTCCAGTACCCCCAACACCCTGGTCCTCCAGTACCCCCAAACACCCATGTCCTCCAGTAATCCCCTGGTCCTCCAGTACCCCCAACACCCTGCACCTCCAATACCCCTTCCAGTACCCCCCAACACCCTGGTCCTTCAGGACCCCCACATCCTGATCCTCCAGTACCCCCCCAACACCCTGGTCCTCCAGTACCCCCCCAACACCCTGGTCCTCCAGTACCCCCAACACCCTGGTCCTCCAGTACCCCCCAACACCCTGGTCCTACAGTACTCCCCAACACCCTGGTCCTCCAGTACCCCCAAACACCCATGTCCTCCAGTAATCCCCTGGTCCTCCAGTACCCCCAACACCCTGCACCTCCAATACCCCCTCCAGTACCCCCCAACACCCTGGTCCTTCAGGACCCCCACATCCTGATCCTCCAGTACCCCCCCAACACCCTGGTCCTCCAGTACCCCCCCAACACCCTGGTCCTCCAGTACCCCCAACACCCTGGTCCTCCAGTACCCCCCAACACCCTGGTCCTACAGTACTCCCCAACACCCTGGTCCTCCAGTACCCCCAAACACCCATGTCCTCCAGTAATCCCCTGGTCCTCCAGTACCCCCAACACCCTGCACCTCCAATACCCCCTCCAGTACCCCCCAACACCCTGGTCCTTCAGGACCCCCACATCCTGATCCTCCAGTACCCCCCCAACACCCTGGTCCTCCAGTACCCCCCCAACACCCTGGTCCTCCAGTACCCCCAACAACCTGATCCTCCAGTACCCCCAACACCCTGGTCCTCCAGTACCCCCAAACACCCATGTCCTCCAGTACCCCCAACACCCTTGTCCTCCAGTACCCCCCAACACACTGGTCCTCCAGTACCTCCCAACACCCTGATCCTCCAGTACTTCCCAACACCCTGGTCCTCCAGTACCCCACAACACCCTGGTCCTCCAGTACCCCCAACACCCTGGTCCTCCAGTACCCCCAAACACCCATGTCCTCCAGTACCCCCAACACCCTTGTCCTCCAGTACCCCCCAACACACTGGTCCTCCAGTACCTCCCAACACCCTCATCCTCCAGTACTTCCCAACACCCTGGTCCTCCAGTACCCCCAACACCCTGGTCCTCCAGTACCCCCAACACCCTGGTCCTCCAGTACCCCCAAACACCCATGTCCTCCAGTAATCCCCTGGTCCTCCAGTACCCCCAACACCCTGCACCTCCAATACCCCCTCCAGTACCCCCCAACACCCTGGTCCTTCAGGACCCCCACATCCTGATCCTCCAGTACCCCCCCAACACCCTGGTCCTCCAGTACCCCCAACACCCTGGTCCTCCAGTACCCCCAAACACCCATGTCCTCCAGTAATCCCCTGGTCCTCCAGTACCCCCAACACCCTGCACCTCCAATACCCCCTCCAGTACCCCCCAACACCCTGGTCCTTCAGGACCCCCACATCCTGATCCTCCAACACCCCCAACACCCTGGTCCTCCAGTACCCCCCCAACACCCTGGTCCTCCAGTACCCCCAACACCCTGGTCCTCCAGTACCCCCCAACACCCTGGTCCTACAGTACGCCCCAACACCCTGGTCCTCCAGTACCCCCAAACACCCATGTCCTCCAGTAATCCCCTGGTCCTCCAGTACCCCCAACACCCTGCACCTCCAATACCCCCTCCAGTACCCCCCAACACCCTGGTCCTTCAGGACCCCCACATCCTGATCCTCCAGTACCCCCCCAACACCCTGGTCCTCCAGTACCCCCCCAACACCCTGGTCCTCCAGTACCCCCAACACCCTGATCCTCCAGTACCCCCAACACCCTGGTCCTCCAGTACCCCCAAACACCCATGTCCTCCAGTACCCCCAACACCCTTGTCCTCCAGTACCCCCCAACACACTGGTCCTCCAGTACCTCCCAACACCCTGATCCTCCAGTACTTCCCAACACCCTGGTCCTCCAGTACCCCACAACACCCTGGTCCTCCAGTACCCCCAACACCCTGGTCCTCCAGTACCCCCAAACACCCATGTCCTCCAGTACCCCCAACACCCTTGTCCTCCAGTACCCCCCAACACACTGGTCCTCCAGTACCTCCCAACACCCTCATCCTCCAGTACTTCCCAACACCCTGGTCCTCCAGTACCCCCAACACCCTGGTCCTCCAGTACCCCCAACACCCTGGTCCTCCAGTACCCCCCCAACACCCTGGTCCTCCAGTACCCCCCCAACACCCTGGTCCTCCAGTACTCCCCAACACCCATGTCCTCCAGTACTCCTCAACACCCTGATCCTCCAGTACTCCCCAACACCCTGATCCTCCAGTACCCCCAACACCCTGATCCTCCAGTACCCCCAACACCCTGGTCCTCCAGTACCCCCAAACACCCATGTCCTCCAGTACCCCCCAGCACCCTGGTCCTCCAGTACCCCCAACACCCTGGTCCTCCAGTACCCCCAACACCCTGGTCCTCCAGTACCCCCAACACCCTGCACCTCCAATACCCCCTCCAGTAACCCCCAAAACCCTGGTCCTCCAAGTACCCCCAACACCCTGATCCTCCAGTACCCCCAGCACCCTGATCCTCCAGTACCCCCCAACACCCTGGTCCTCCAGTACCCCCAAACACCCATGTCCTCCAGTACCCCCCAACACCCTGGTCCTCCAGTACCCCCAACACCCTGGTCCTCCAGTACCCCCAACACCCTGGTCCTCCAGTACCCCCAACACCCTGCACCTCCAATACCCCCTCCAGTAACCCCCAAAACCCTGGTCCTCCAAGTACCCCCAACACCCTGATCCTCCAGTACCCCCAGCACCCTGATCCTCCAGTACCCCCCAACACACTGGTCCTCCAGTACCTCCCAACACCCTGATCCTCCAGTACTTCCCAACACCCTGGTCCTCCAGTACCCCACAACACCCTGGTCCTCCAGTACCCCCAACACCCTGGTCCTCCAGTACCCCCCCAACACCCTGGTCCTCCAGTACCCCCCCAACACCCTGGTCCTCCAGTACTCCTCAACACCCTGATCCTCCAGTACTCCCCAACACCCTGATCCTCCAGTACCCCCAACACCCTGATCCTCCAGTACCCCCAACACCCTGGTCCTCCAGTACCCCCAAACACCCATGTCCTCCAGTACCCCCAACACCCTTGTCCTCCAGTACCCCCCAACACCCTGGTCCTCCAGTACCCCCAACACCCTGGTCCTCCAGTACCCCCAACACCCTGGTCCTCCAGTACCCCCAACACCCTGCACCTCCAATACCCCCTCCAGTAACCCCCAAAACCCTGGTCCTCCAAGTACCCCCAACACCCTGATCCTCCAGTACCCCCAACACCCTGGTCCTCCAGTACCCCCAAACACCCATGTCCTCCAGTACCCCCAACACCCTTGTCCTCCAGTACCCCCCAACACACTGGTCCTCCAGTACCCCCCCCCCCCCCCAACACCCTGGTCCTCCAGTACTCCCCCACACCCTGGTCCTCCAGTACCTCCCAACACCCTGATCCTCCAGTACTTCCCAACACCCTGGTCCTCCAGTACCCCACAACACCCTGGTCCTCCAGTACCCCCAACACCCTGGTCCTCCAGTACCCCCCCAACACCCTGGACCTCCAGTACCCCCCCAACACCCTGGTCCTCCAGTACTCCCCAACACCCTGGTCCTCCAGTACCCCCAAACACCCATGTCCTCCAGTACTCCTCAACACCCTGATCCTCCAGTACTCCCCAACACCCTGGTCCTACAGTACCCCCCAACACCCTGGTCCTTCTGGACCCCCACATCCTGATCCTCCAGTACCCCCCCAACACCCTGGTCCTCCAGTACCCCCAACACCCTGATCCTCCAGTACCCCCAACAACCTGGTCCTCCAGTACCCCCAAACACCCATGTCCTCCAGTACCCCCAACACCCTTGTCCTCCAGTACCCCCCAACACACTGGTCCTCCAGTACCTCCCAACACCCTGATCCTCCAGTACTTCCCAACACCCTGGTCCTCCAGTACCCCACAACACCCTGGTCCTCCAGTACCCCCAACACCCTGGTCCTCCAGTAACCCCAAACACCCATGTCCTCCAGTACCCCCAACACCCTTGTCCTCCAGTACCCCCCAACACACTGGTCCTCCAGTACCTCCCAACACCCTGATCCTCCAGTACTTCCCAACACCCTGGTCCTCCAGTACCCCACAACACCCTGGTCCTCCAGTACCCCCAACACCCTGGTCCTCCAGTACCCCCCCAACACCCTGGTCCTCCAGTACCCCCCCAACACCCTGGTCCTCCAGTACTCCCCAACACCCTGGTCCTCCAGTACCCCCAAACACCCATGTCCTCCAGTACCCCCAAACACCCATGTCCTCCAGTACTCCTCAACACCCTGATCCTCCAGTACTCCCCAACACCCTGATCCTCCAGTACCCCCAACACCCTGATCCTCCAGTACCCCCAACACCCTGGTCCTCCAGTACCCCCAAACACCCATGTCCTCCAGTACCCCCAACACCCTTGTCCTCCAGTACCCCCCAACACCCTGGTCCTCCAGTACCCCCAACACCCTGGTCCTCCAGTACCCCCAACACCCTGGTCCTCCAGTACCCCCAACACCCTGCACCTCCAATACCCCCTCCAGTAACCCCCAAAACCCTGGTCCTCCAAGTACCCCCAACACCCTGATCCTCCAGTACCCCCAACACCCTGGTCCTCCAGTACCCCCAAACACCCATGTCCTCCAGTACCCCCAACACCCTTGTCCTCCAGTACCCCCCAACACACTGGTCCTCCAGTACCCCCCCCCCCCCCCCCCCCCCCAACACCCTGGTCCTCCAGTACTCCCCCACACCCTGGTCCTCCAGTACCTCCCAACACCCTGATCCTCCAGTACTTCCCAACACCCTGGTCCTCCAGTACCCCACAACACCCTGGTCCTCCAGTATCCCCATCACCCTGGTCCTCCAGTACCCCCCCAACACCCTGGTCCTCCAGTACCCCCCCAACACCCTGGTCCTCCAGTACTCCCCAACACCCTGGTCCTCCAGTACCCCCAAACACCCATGTCCTCCAGTACTCCTCAACACCCTGATCCTCCAGTACCCCCAACACCCTTGTCCTCCAGTACCCCCCAACACACTGGTCCTCCAGTACCCCCCCCCCCCCCCAACACCCTGGTCCTCCAGTACTCCCCCACACCCTGGTCCTCCAGTACCTCCCAACACCCTGATCCTCCAGTACTTCCCAACACCCTGGTCCTCCAGTACCCCACAACACCCTGGTCCTCCAGTACCCCCATCACCCTGGTCCTCCAGTACCCCCCCAACACCCTGGTCCTCCAGTACCCCCCCAACACCCTGGTCCTCCAGTACCCCCAAACACCCATGTCCTCCAGTACTCCTCAACACCCTGATCCTCCAGTACTCCCCAACACCCTGATCCTCCAGTACCCCCAACACCCTGATCCTCCAGTACCCCCAACACCCTGGTCCTCCAGTACCCCCAAACACCCATGTCCTCCAGTACCCCCAACACCCTTGTCCTCCAGTACCCCCCAACACCCTGGTCCTCCAGTACCCCCAACACCCTGGTCCTCCAGTACTCCCCAACACCCTGATCCTCCAGTACCCCCCAACACCCTGGTCCTCCAGTACCCCCAACACCCTGGTCCTCCAGTACCCCCCAACACCCTGGTCCTCCACTACCCCCAAACACCCTGGAGGACCAGGGTGTTGGGGGTACAGGGTGTTCTGACCAGGGTGTTGGGGGTACAGGGTGTTCTGACCAGGGTGTTGGGGGTACAGGGTGTTCTGACCAGGGTGTTGGGGGTACTGGAGGGCAAGGGTTGGAAACCACTGCTGCATGTACTGTAAGTGGACCACAGCTTCCCCCCTCCTCAATCACTACAGCACGCTAACAATCCTCTTTTAAAACCATGTTATGTGAGGCCAGAACGAATAACACCTGTCTCCCTGTCCATCCGTCCACCTGTCTCCCTGTCCATCCGTCCACCTGTCTCCCTGTCCATCCGTCCACCTGTCTCCCTGTCCATCCGTCCACCTGTCTCCCTGTCCATACGTCCACCTGTCTCCCTGTCCATCCGTCCACCTGTGTCCCTGTCCATACGTCCACCTGTCTCCCTGTCCATCCGTCCACCTGTCTCCCTGTCCATCCGTCCACCTGTCTCCCTGTCCATCCGTCCACCTGTCTCCCTGTCCATCCGTCCACCTGTCTCCCTGTCCATCCGTCCACCTGTCTCCCTGTCCATCCGTCCACCTGTCTCCCTGTCCATCCGTCCACCTGTCTCCCTGTCCATCCGTCCACCTGTCTCCCTGTCCATCCGTCCACCTGTCTCCCTGTCCATCCGTCCACCTGTGTCCCTGTCCATCCGTCCACCTGGCTCCCTGTCCATACGTCCACCTGTCTCCCTGTCCATCCGTCCACCTGTGTCCCTGTCCACACATCCACTTGTGTATCCATCCTGTGTTACACCATATGTTTCTTTGTTGTAGTTTAATGCCATTTCAGAAACATATATTCTTCCTGTATTTTGCAGGCCTATTTACCATCCAAATGTATGAAATATATTTCCCAATAGTTTGTATGACGAAGGCTGTGTGGTCGATTCGTAGAGCTTGTTGTTAAAGAGCAGTGATACACTATCAAGAGCGGTGTGCGTGTTTCTTATCCCCCCCCCCCCCCCCCCCCCCCCCCCCCCCCCCAATAATTCGTATACAAAGTTATGTTCTTGAGACACGTTTGACCGAACTTGATGGATTTTTCAACTGTTGACAGTTGGGGCAAACTATTTTATACATTGTTGTTGTTGTTGTATACTCTTAAAATGTGAGCAAGCCCTATGTTAATTGACTCTGTCATTTTAACTTTGCTATACCAGATCATTTACAATCCCATACGCATGCGTCACTTTGTATGTTATGCTTTCATCATCACAGTCGTAACTCACAGATAATTCTACGAAGACGAAAAGTAAAAGTTATGGGCGACCAATATGTTATAAGAATAGCCTACATTTTTTTTAAAAGCTCGTCTTAAGATAAAAACGAAGCATCCGTACCTGTCAGTCGTAAAGTTGGGTTCTTCTGTTGGTTGACTTCTCCTCAGTACTCCGTCGTTCTACCACTCTGCGGTATGTTCGGCAGGCGTCCCCGCGTGCTTTCTTTTAATAACCAGCCCTGTAAATGGAAAAAGTGGGGCGAATTTTCCCACGCTTTTTATTGGTCTTTCCAAAAGGAAATTGGTCCAGGAAAGGGGATGGATGAATTCTAAAATAGTTCTCTAGAGCTTTTCACTGCGCTCTGCAACGCCCGCGACTTCAGAGATGACCTGTCGATAATGAAGGATTTGTTTAGCCTAAGTAAGCTATTAGCTAGAATAAGTGAAAGTGCCAAAGTTATCAACTTGAAGGCATTTCGTATCAAAGTTGACCAATCGGTGTAGAAGGTGAAGTCTATAGCGTAATTGTCAACCTGTGCGTAACCATAAAGGTGTGAAACAATATGTCAATACGATCTGTTCAACAGTAGATTTAACACGTAGCCTATAATGAAATTCATTGTCGTTTAAGTTTGCTGATTGATTGGACTCCTATGAATTTGAGTTTTCAACTCTTTTGGTGTTATTTTCCGTAAAGCCACACAATGGCGCCAGTCACCGTTTTTCCGAGAAGAAACTCTATGACGCACCAACAGAGTGTATGAAGCGCCAGCGGATTGTATGACCAGGGCCGGTTAAATGCAGGGGCCTATCGGTGCTGAAGCCCCTGGGCCCAGGCCCGTGGGGGGCCCAAGAGGAAGCAACAATTTTTTTGTAATATGTTGCTGTCAACAGTTTGGACACACCTCCTCATTAAAGGTGTTTTCTTTAGTTTTACTATTTTCTACATTGTAGAATAATAGTGAAGACATCAAAACTATGAAATAACACATATGGAATCATGTAGTAACCAAAATAGTGTTCAACAAATCAAACTAGATTTTAGATTTTTCGAAGAAGACACCCTTTGCCTCGATGACAGCTTTGCACACTATTGACACTCTTGCATCTCACAAAGACATGGTGGTTGGAACCAAACATCTCAAATTTGGACTCATCAGACCAAAGGACAGATTTCCACTGGTCTAATGTCCATTGCTCGTGTTTCTTGGCCCAAGGAAGTCTCTTCTTATTGGTGTCCTTTAGTGGTTGTTTCTTTGAAGCAATTTGACCACGAAGGCCTGATTTCACGCAGTCTCCTCTGAACATATGATGTTGTCTGTTACTTGAACTCTATGAAGCATTTATTTGGGCTGCAATTTGTGAGGATGGTAACTTTAATGAACTTATCCTCTGCAGCAGAGGTAACTCTGGGTCTTCCTTTCCTGTGGCGGTCGTCATGAGAGCCAGTTTCATCATAGCGCTTGCTGGTTTTTGTGACTGCACTTGAAGAAACTTTCAAAGTTCTTGGAATTTTCCAGATTGACTGACCTTTATGTCTTAAAGTAACGATGGACTGTCGTTTCTCTTTGCTTATTTCAGCTGTTCTTGCCATAACGTGGACTTGGTCTTTTACCAAATAGGACTATATTCTGTATACAATTCTACAATGTAGAAAATAGTAAAAATAAAGAAAAATCCTCGAATGAGGTATGTGTGTTCAAAATGTTGACTATTACCATTCCATTGGTGTTGTTCAATGAGCACATAATAGTCAAATATCTTACCAGCATCAATGATACAACATCGTCTTCTGTCTCAAGATATCTATCTATTCTTTGGGACTGATTTAATCCAGGATAAATTATTGGAAGTGTGTCCTTGTCAGCATCAATGATTTAAATAAATCAATGTTTTAGTGATTGGTCCCACAGCCAACTTTAGCCTAATGCAAGTCATCACTATTTATTTTGTCTTTCTAAACTCTAAACATCCATTTATCAAAAAGTTTAAAATATGTAGATGTAAGCGTAGCAAATTAGAAGTTGGCTGAAGACCAAATGGAGACAAGGCCTAGCTTTCCCTTTGTGTATGTAACATCAATTTAAAAAAAACTACAATCCCCATGGTCAATCGCAAGTTGACTACAAAGAATGATCAACCTTAACCAACACGATTGGTGTTGTATGTATGGTATAATGAATCTAAGCGTAATGAATTCAGCCATGAGGGATGGCAACATTTCCTTTGCCCATGATAAGGACCAGTCAAGCGCGTGATGCAGAGTTCTAAAGATTCTATACGCCCTACAGCCGAATTGAAAAGAGACAGAGAGAGCAGAGAAATGGAAATGGAATCGTGAGATGCCTAGACGATTATCTAATCGATCATTAAATCAAAATAGCTGCTACAGTGCTTTGTGACTGACTGGCTGGCTGACTGACTGGCTGGCTGGTTGGTTGGCTGACTGACTGACTGGCTGGCTGGCTGACTGACTGACTGGCTGGCTGACTGGCTGGCAGACTGACTGGCTGACTGACTGACTGGCTGGCTGGCTGACTGACTGGCTGGCTGACTGGCTGACTGACTGACTGGCTGGCTGGCTGGCTGGCTGACTGGCTGGCTGGCTGGCTGGCTGGCTGGCTGGCTGACTGACTGACTGGCTGACTGACTGGCTGGCTGGCTGACTGGCTGACTGGCTGGCTGGCTGACTGGCTGACTGACTGGCTGGCTGACTGGCTGGCTGACTGGCTGGCTGACTGACTGACTGGCTGGCTGGCTGGCTGGCTGGCTGGCTGGCTCGCTGGCTGACTGGCTGGCTGGCTGGCTGACTGACTGACTGGCTGGTTGGCTGACTGACTGGCTGGCTGGCTGACTGACTGACTGACTGACTGACTGACTGGCTGGCTGGCTGGCTGGTTGGCTGGCTGACTGGCTGACTGGTTGGCTGACTGGCTGGTTGGCTGGCTGACTGACTGGCTGGCTGGCTGGCTGACTGACTGGCTGGTTGGTTGGTTGGCTGACTGGCTGACTGGCTGACTGGCTGACTGGTTGGCTGACTGGCTGACTGACTGACTGACTGACTGGCTGGTTGGCTGACTGGCTGGCTGGCTGGCTGGCTGGCTGGTTGGTTGGCTGACTGGCTGACTGGTTGGTTGACTGGCTGGCTGGCTGACTGACTGACTGGCTGACTGGCTGGCTGGTTGGTTGGCTGACTGGCTGACTGGTTGGCTGACTGGCTGACTGACTGACTGACTGACTGGCTGGTTGGCTGACTGACTGACTGACTGACTGACTGGCTGGTTGGCTGACTGACTGACTGACTGACTGGCTGGCTGACTGGCTGACTGACCCACTCCAATTTGGATACCGCACCAACAGATCCACAGATGATGCAATCTCTATTGCACTCCACACTGCCCTTTCACTCCTGGACAAAAGGAACACCTACGTGAGAATGCTGTTCATTGACTACAGCTCAGTGCTCAACACCATAATGCCCTCAAAGCTCATCACTAAGCTAAGGACCTTGGGACTAAACATATCCCTCTGCAACTGGGTCCTGTACTTCCTGACGAGCCGCCCCCAGGTGGTAAGGTTAGGTAACAACACATCCACCACGCTGATCCTCACCACGTGGGCCCCTGAGTGGTGCGTGCTCAGTCCCCTCCTGTACTCCCTGTTCACTCATGACTGCATGGCCAAGCACGACCCCAACACCATCATTAAGTTTGCTGATGACACAACAGTGGTAGGCTTGATCACTGACAACGATGAGACAGCCAGTCAGAGACCTGACCGTGTAGTGCAAGGACAACAACCTCTCCCTCAACGTGATCAAGACAAAGGAGATGATTGTGGACTACAGAAAAATGAGGACAGAGTACGTCCCCATTCTCATCGATGGAGTGGAGCAGGTTGAGAGAGCTTCAAGTTCCTTGGTGTCCACATCACCAACAAACTAACATGGTCCAAACACACCATGACAGCCGTGAAGAGGGCACGACAAAACCTATTCCCCCTCAGGAGACTGAAAAAGACTAGGCATGGGTCCTCAGATACTCCAAAGGATTTACAGCTGCACCATCGAGAGCATCCTGACGGGTTGCATCACTGCCTGGTATGGCAACTGCCTAAGCTTCCTGCCATCCAGGACCTCTATACAAGGTGGTGTCAGAGGAAGGCCCTAAACATTGTCAAAGACTCCAGCCACCATAATCATAGACTGTTCTCTCTGCTACCACATGTCAAGCGGTACCGGAGCGCCAAGTCTAGGTCCAAGAGGCTTCTAAACAGCTTCTATCCCCAATCCATAAGACTGCTGAACAACTAACCCAAACTATTGACTCTGTACCGGTACCCCCTGTATATAACCTCCACATTGACTCTGTACCGGTACCCCCTGTATATAACCTCCACATTGACTCAGTACTGGTACCCCCTGTATATAGCCTCCACATTGACTCTGTACCGGTACCCCCTGTATATAGCCTCCACATTGACTCTGTACCGGTACCCCCTGTATATAGCCTCCACATTGACTCTGTACCGGTACCCCCTGTATATAGCCTCCACATTGACTCTGTACCGGTACCCCCTGTATATAGCCTCCACATTGACTCTGTACCGGTACCCCCTGTATATATTGTTATTTTTTTCTTCTCCTCTTAAATTACTTTTTACTTTTATCTCTTATTCTTATCCATATTTTTTTTAAACTGAATTATAAAACTGCATTGTTGGTTAGGGGCTCGTAAGTAATCATTTCACTGTAAGGTCTACTACACCTGTTGTATTCAGCATTTCACTGTGAGGTCTACTACACCTGTTGTATTCAGCATTTCACTGTAAGGTCTACTACACCTGTTGTATTCAGCATTTCACTGTGAGGTCTACTACACCTGTTGTATTCAGCATTTCACTGTAAGGTCTACTACACCTGTTGTATTCAGCATTTCACTGTAAGGTCTACTACACCTGTTGTATTCAGCATTTCACTGTGAGGTCTACTACACCTGTTGTATTCAGCATTTCACTGTGAGGTCTACTACACCTGTTGTATTCGGCATTTCACTGTAAGGTCTACTACACCTGTTGTATTCAGCATTTCACTGTAAGGTCTACTACACCTGTTGTATTCAGCATTTCACTGTAAGGTCTACTACACCTGTTGTATTCAGCATTTCACTGTAAGGTCTACTACACCTGTTGTATTCAGCATTTCACTGTAAGGTCTACTACACCTGTTGTATTCAGCATTTCACTGTGAGGTCTACTACACCTGTTGTATTCAGCATTTCACTGTAAGGTCTACACCGGTTGCATTCGGCGCATGTGACTAAAACGATCAGATTTTATTTTATTTGTAAATGCCTTGGTAGGTTGACTGATTGCAGGTTGCAGGCACTGGTTACAGTTTGAATGGGTAGCTTGATGAGAGCCAGTCAATATTTAAATCACTCAGAAAATATACTTCTCTGTTGATCACATACATTATCAACCATTTCCACACACACTGTATTATCCAGATTCTGACTGTTAGCAGTTGGTGGTCTATAGCATCTTCCCACCAGAATGGGCTTTAGTTGAGGCAGATGAACCTGTAGCCATATTAACTTCAACAGTATTTAACATTATTCAGATAGTGACTGTTAGCAGTTGGTGGTCTATAGCAGCTTCCCACCAGAATGGGCTTTAGGTGAGGAATGACAGGCAGATGAACCTGTAGCCATATTACAAAGGAGGTGATAGTGGACTACAGGAAAAAGAGGACCGAGCCCCCCCATTCTCATCGATGGAGTGGAGCAGGTTGAGAGCTTCAAGTTCCTTGGTGTCCACATCACCAACAAACTAACATGGTCCAAGCACATGAAGACAGTCGTGAAGAGGGCACGACAAAACCTATTCCCCCTCAGGAGACGGAAAATATTTGGCATGGGTCCCCAGATCCTCAAAAGGTTCTACAGCTGCACCATCGAGAGCATCCTGACTGGTTGCATCATTGCATGGTATGACAACTGCTCGGCCCCCCAATGCAAGGCTCTACAGAGGGTAGTGCGTACAGCCCAGTACAGCACCGGGGCCAGGACCTCTATACCAGGCGGTGTCGGAGGAAGGGCCTAAAAATGGTCATAGACTCCAGCCATCCTAGTGATAGACTGTTCTCTCTGCTACCGCACTGCAAGCGGTACCGGAGCGCCAAAGTCTAGGTCCAATAGGCTTCTAAACAGCTTCTACCCCCAAGCCATGAGACTGCTGAACAGATAATCAAATGGCTACACAGACTATTGCATTACCCCCCCCCCCCCCTCCCCCCCACCACCCACACACTGCTGCTACTCTCTGTTATTGTCTATGCATAGTCACTTTAATAACTTTACCTACATACATAATTACCTCAATTACCTCGACACCGGTGCCCCGCACATTGACATTGACTCTGTACCGGTACCCCCTGTATATAGCCTCCACAATGACTCTGTACCGGTACCCCCTGTATATAGCCTCCACATTGACTCTGTACCGGTACCCCCTGTATATAGCCTCCACAATGACTCTGTACCGTAATACCCTGTATATAGCCTCCACAATGACTCTGTACCGGTACCCCCTGTATATAGCCTCCACATTGACTCTGTACCAGTACCCCCTGTATATAGCCTCCACAATGACTCTGTACCGTAATACCCTGTATATAGCCTCCACATTGACTCTGTACCGTAACACCCTGTATATAGCCTCCACATTGACTCTGTACCGGTACCCCCTGTATATAGCCTCCACAATGACTCTGTACCGTAATACCCTGTATATAGCCTCCACATTGACTCTGTACCGTAACACCCTGTATATAGCCTCCACATTGACTCTGTACCAGTACCCCCTGTATATAGCCTCCATATTGACTCTGTACCGTAACACCCTGTATATAGCCTCCACATTGACTCTGTACCGTAACACCCTGTATATAGCCTCCACATTGACTCTGTACCGGTACCCCCTGTATATAGCCTCCACATTGACTCTGTACCGTAACACCCTGTATATAGCCTCCACATTGACTCTGTACCGGTACACCCTGTGTATAGCCTCCACATTGACTCTGTACCGTAACCCCCTGTATATAGCCTCCACATTGACTCTGTACCGGTACCCCCTGTATATAGCCTCCACATTGACTCTGTACCGGTACCCCCTGTATATAGCCTCCACATTGACTCTGTACCGTAACACCCTGTATATAGCCTCCAAATTGACTCTGTACCGTAACACCCTGTATATAGTCTCCACACTGACTCTGTACCAGTACCCCCTGTATATAGCCTCCACATTGACTCTGTACCGGTACCCCCTGTATATAGCCTCCACATTGACTCTGTACCGGTACCCCCTGTATATAGCCTCCACATTGACTCTGTACCGGTACCCCCTGTATATAGCCTCCACATTGACTCTGTACCGTAACACCCTGTATATAGCCTCCACCTTGACTCTGTACCGTAACACCCTGTATATAGCCTCCACATTGACTCTGTACCGTAACACCCTGTATATAGCCTCCACATTGACTCTGTACCGTAACACCCTGTATATAGCCTCCACATTGACTCTGTACCGTAACACCCTGTATATAGTCTCCACATTGACTCTGTACCGTAATACCCTGTATATAGCCTCCACATTGACTCTGTACCGTAACACCCTGTATATAGCCTCCACATTGACTCTGTACCGTAACACCCTGTATATAGCCTCCACATTGACTCTGTACCGTAACACCCTGTATATAACCTCCACATTGACTCTGTACCGTAACACCCTGTATATAGCCTCCACATTGACTCTGTACCGTAACACCCTGTATATAGCCTCCACCTTGACTCTGTACCGTAACACCCTGTATATAGCCTCCACATTGACTCTGTACCGTAACACCCTGTATATAGCCTCCACATTGACTCTGTACCGTAACACCCTGTATATAGCCTCCACATTGACTCTGTACCGTAACACCCTGTATATAGTCTCCACATTGACTCTGTACCGTAATACCCTGTATATAGCCTCCACATTGACTCTGTACCGTAACACCCTGTATATAGCCTCCACATTGACTCTGTACCGTAACACCCTGTATATAGCCTCCACATTGACTCTGTACCGTAACACCCTGTATATAACCTCCACATTGACTCTGTACCGTAACACCCTGTATATAGCCTCCACATTGACTCTGTACCGTAACACCCTGTATATAGCCTCCACATTGTTATTTACTGCTGCTCTTTAATTATTTGTTATTCTTACCTCTTACTTTTTTGGAGGGTATTTTCTTAAAACTGCATTGTTGGTTAATAAGGGCTTGTAAGTAAACCATTTCACAGTAAGATCTACACCTGTTGTATTCGGCGCATGTAACAAATAAAATGTGAATAAATAAAATTAGATTTGATGTGTGTGTGTTACAGGGGATGCGAGATAGAGACAGGAACAGATAGAGAGAACGACAGACAGACAGACAGACAGACAGACAGACAGACAGACAGACAGACAGACAGACAGACAGACAGACAGACAGACAGACAGACAGACAGACAGACAGACAGACAGACAGACAGACAGACAGACAGACAGACAGACAGACAGGACATTCCAGAGTTCCTAACCTCCTGCCAAATGTATGACCATATTAGAGACACATATTTCCCTCAGATTACACAGATCCACAAAGAATTTGAAAATAGCTTTGATGAACTATTGGGTGAAATTCCACAGAGTGTCATCACAGCAGCAAGATGTGTGACCTGTTGCCACAAGAAAAGGTCAACCAGTGAAGAACAAACACCATTGTAAATAAAACCCTTATTTATGTTGATTTGTCTTCCCTTTTGTACTTTAAGTATTTGCACATCGTTACAACACTGTATATAGACATAATATGAACTTATAGACATAATGACACTTGAAATGTCTCTCTTATTTTGTAACTTTCGTGAGTGTAATGTTTCCAGTACAATTTATATTGTTTATTTCACTTTTGTTTATTATCTATTTCACTTGCTTTGGCAATGTAAACAAAATGTCTCCATTGCCATTAAAGCCCTTTGAATTTAATTGAGCGAGAGAGAGAGAGAGAGAGAGAGAGAGAAAGAGAGAGAGAGACAGAGACAGACAGAGACAGAGACAGAGACAGAGAGAGAGAGAGAGAGAGAGAGAGAGAGAGATAGAGAGAGAGACAGAGACAGAGACAGACAGAGAGACAGAGAGACAGAGAGACAGAGAGAGAGAGCGAGAGAGAGAGAGAGAGACAGAGACAGAGAGAGAGAGAGAGAGAGGAGACAGAGACAGACAGAGAAAGACAGAGACATAAAGAGGCTCTTTCATAGCTATAGATGATCCTTACTTATTTACTTCAACCAGAAAGGTGTGAGTTGGGTAAGTTTAAGGGAATGTGGGCCCACTGTTAGTTTACTTCAACCAGAAAGGTGTGAGTTGGGTAAGTTTAAGGGAATGTGGGCCCACTGTTAGTGGTCTGTTTCTTTGACATGTTCATGGTGACATAAAGGTTCGCAAGAACACATCATTAATATTCACTGATGCATGAGTTCCATGCAGAACTAGAATGAGATTCTATTTTATGGTTCCATGTAGAACGACAATGAGATTCTATTTTTATGGTTCCATGTAGAACGACAATGAGATTCTATTCTAATGGTTCCATGTAGAACTAGAATGAGATTCTATTCTAATGGTTCCATGTAGAACTAGAATGAGATTCTATTCCTATGGTTCCATGTAGAACTAGAATGAGATTCTATTCTAATGGTTCCATGTAGAACTAGAATGAGATTCTATTCTTATGGTTCCATGTAGAACTAGAATGCCATTCTATTCTTATGGTTCCATGTAGAACTAGAATGAGATTCTATTCTTATGGTTCCATGTAGAACTAGAATGCCATTCTATTCTTATGGTTCCATGTAGAACTAGAATGAGATTCTATTCCTATGGTTCCATGTAGAACTAGAATGAGATTCTATTCTAATGGTTCCATGTAGAACTAGAATGAGATTCTATTCTCATGGTTCCATGTAGAACTAGAATGAGATTCTGTTCTTAGCAGATGCCATGCCATCAGGCCCTGTGATTACATTGAGACACACGTTGACAGTCCGTACATCGGGCCCTGTGATTACATTGAGACACACGTTGACGGTCCGTACATCGGGCCCTGTGATTACATTGAGACACACGTTGACAGTCCGTACATCAGGCCCTGTGATTACATTGCGACACACATTGAGGGTCCGTACATCAGGCCCTGTGATTACATTGCGACACACGTTGACAGTCCGTACATCGGGCCCTGTGATTACATTGCGACACACGTTGACAGTCCGTATATCAGGCCCTGTGATTACATTGAGACACACGTTGACAGTCCGTACATCAGGCCCTGTGATTCCATTGCGACACACGTTGACAGTCCGTACATCGGGCCCTTAACGGCTTTTCACATCACTAATGTCCTTCCCACTCTCGCTACACGACCGGACAACTTAACATCTCCTCACAGACTTATCCAATCAGTGCCGAGCCTTAAAAAGTGTCAATATGTGGATTACCCAAAAGGAGCTGCATTTAATCTAGCAGGGCAGGTTATGTTTGTGCATGTGGACAGCAGAAAGTTTATGAAAGCAGGCTAAATTGATAGGCCATGTCCAAAATGGTGACCTATTCTCTTATAGTCAATTTGTGGTTGTGTGCAGAAACATGTTGTGAACCCATGCTCTGCTATGAATGTCAGTAACATTACTCATGTCCTCCAACATCTCTTCCAGCAGCATCTGGTCTTCCATCCAGGGACCGAACCTGCTTAGCTTTATAAGCAAGCCAGTAGTGAGATGCTGGGATGGTATGCTGCTGTAAATAGCAATCTCCTGAAAGACAAGACAGATGGATCAATATACAGACAGGAGAATAGAGGTGTGAGGCCCAGCTAGGGGTCTTTCAACTGGGATTTCTGGGAAAACATGGGGAAATTTGAGAAAATTACCTTTTGTTTGGTGCTGACGCTCTTCAGTCCAGTGTGTTTATTGTCTTCAGTCAAGGCTCTGAGTTGAATATTTTCTGGAGATGGTGCTGTACACTGAGTGGTGAGAGTCTCTTTGAAGGCCAGTGTTGTCATCCCCGTCCTGTATGTTGTCATCATCATCAGGGTCTACGTACATATCGTCAGGTTCATTAATGGTTTCATAGACAGAGCTCCATCCCCAGTATAGTAGCCAGGAAAGCCCCCAGCTTCAGTATAGTAGCCAGGAAAGCCCCATCTCCAGTACAGTAGCCAGGAAAGCCCCCAACTCCAGTATAGTAGACAGGAAAGCCCCCAACTCCAGTATAGTAGCCAGGAAAGCCCCCAGCTCCAGTACAGTAGCCAGGAAAGCCCCCAGCTTCAGTACAGTAGCCAGGAAAGCCCCAGCTTCAGTACAGTAGCCAGGAAAGCCCCCATTCTCAGTATAATAGCCAGGAAAGCCCCAACTTCAGTACAGTAGCCAGGAAAGCCCCAACTTCAGTACAGTAGCCAGGAAAGCCCCCAGCTTCAGTACAGTAGCCAGGAAAGCCCCAACTTCAGTACAGTAGCCAGGAAAGCCCCAGCTTCAGTACAGTAGCCAGGAAAGCCCCAACTTCAGTACAGTAGCCAGGGAAGACGAGGTGAAAAACACTGGTCCATCAGTTTTGAGGTCTATGTCAGTAGAGTTCTGAGCATCGATCCAATTCTCAACCCCACTCCAGCAATGGACAAAGTTTCCAGGACTGCGCTGGGGAAGTTATAGTAAGTTCCTGCACCTGTCTGTTTGACACTCACTTCAGTTCCATCCCTTCTGTTACCAGGTGAACCAGTCTTTCTCTACCAGTGGGATCACTGCTGCAGAGTCATCAAACTACCCTCCACTATTTCCCCAGAGGGACTTCTTGTCACCTTGGATCATATTTCACAGTAAGAGTACCTTCAATGTGGGGGAGATGCTTGTGGCCAACCAAAGCACAGCAGTAGGTGCCCGTATCCTTACTTTTTGAATGAGAGGACATCGATTACCCCGCGTCTGCCCGGGACAGGTTTTCAATTCTTATCAAATATGAAGTCAGCTGGAATAATACAGGACGTGCTGATTCTGTCTCTCTCTCTCTGTCTCCCCCTCTGTCTCCCTCTGTCTCCCTCTGCCTCCCTCTGTCTCCCCCTCTGTCTCCCTCTGTCTCCCTCTGTCTCCCTCTGTCTCCCTCTGTCTCTCTCTCTCTCTGTAGTGAAGTCAGGATATTAGGATAAACCTCTCCATGTACTTCTGGGACTAGTAGATTGACCCCAAATGGATGATGATATGTCCTGTCTGGTGTTTCAAACATGAATGTGTACTGAGCCTGAGCCACTCACTCCTAGAGTGAGATTTTGATCTAACACGGACGACGCTGGGTCAAACCCTGCCCTAACACGTGACGACGCTGGGTCAAACCCTGCCCTAACACGTGACGACGCTGGGTCAAACCCTGCCCTATCACGGATGACGCTGGGCCAAACCCTGCCCTAACACGGACGACGCTGAGCCAAACCCTGCCCTAACACGGACGACGCTGGGTCAAACCCTGCCCTAACACGTGACGACGCTGGGTCAAACCCTGCCCTAACACGTGACGACGCTGGGTCAAACCCTGCCCTAACACGTGACGACGCTGGGTCAAACCCTGCCCTATCACGGACGACGCTGGGTCAAACCCTGCCCTAACACGTGACGACGCTGGGTCAAACCCTGCCCTAACACGTGACGACGCTGGGTCAAACCCTGCCCTAACACGGACGACGCTGGGTCAAACCCTGCCCTAACACATGACGACGCTGGGTCAAACCCTGCCCTAACACGTGACGACGCTGGGTCAAACCCTGCCCTATCACGGATGACGCTGGGTCAAACCCTGCCCTAACACGGACGATGCTGGGCCAAACCCTGCCCTAACACGGACGACGCTGGGCCAAACCCTGCCCTAACACGGACGACGCTGGGCCAAACCCTGCCCTAACACGGATGACGCTGGGTCAAACCCTGCCCTAACACGGACGACGCTGGGTCAAACCCTGCCCTAACACATGACGACGCTGGGCCAAACCCTGCCCTATCACGGATGACGCTGGGTCAAACCCTGCCCTAACACGGACGACGCTGGGCCAAACCCTGCCCTAACACGGACGACGCTGGGCCAAACCCTGCCCTAACACGGACGACGCTGGGCCAAACCCTGCCCTAACACGGACGACGCTGGGCCAAACCCTGCCCTAACACGGACGACGTTGGGCCAAACCCTGCCCTAACACGGACGACGCTGGGCCAATTGTGCGCCGCCCTATGGGACTCAAAATCACGGTCAGTTGTAATACAGCCCGGGATCGAACCCGGGTCTGTAGTGATGCCTTTAGTGCTGCGATGCAGTGCCTTAGACGGCTGCACCATTCGAGTACATGTGTAGACTTTACCCTGAAATACTTACAAGCCCTTAACCAACAGTGCAGTTCAAGAAGAGTTAAGAAAATATTTACTGAAGTAAAATAAAATAAAAAGTAATTAAAAAGTAACATGACGAAATAACAATAAAGAGGCTTTATACAGGGTGTTACGGTACAGAGTCAATGTGGAGGCTATATACAGGGTGTTACGGTACAGAGTCAGTGTGGAGGCTATATACAGGGTTTTACGGTACAGAGTCAATGTGGAGACTATATACAGGGGATACCGGTACAGAGTCAATGTGGAGACTATATACAGGGGGTACCGGTACAGAGTCAATGTGGAGGCTATATACAGGGGCTACTGGTACAGAGTCAATGTGGAGGCTATATACAGGGGCTACTGGTACAGAGTCAATGTGGAGGCTATATACAGGGGTACCGGTACAGAGTCAATGTGGAGGCTATATACAGGGGCTACTGGTACAGAGTCAATGTGGAGGTTATATACAGGGGCTACTGGTACAGAGTCAATGTGGAGGCTATATACAGGGTATTACGGTACAGAGTCAATGTGGAGGCTATATACAGGGGGTACCGGTACAGAGTCAATGTGGAGGCTATATACAGGGTATTACGGTACAGAGTCAATGTGGAGGCTATATACAGGGTGTTACGGTACAGAGTCAATGTGGAGGCTATATACAGGGTGTTACGGTACAGAGTCAAAGTGGAGGCTATACACAGGGTGTTACGGTACAGAGTCAATGTGGAGGCTATACACAGGGTGTTACGGTACAGAGTCAATATGGAGGCTATATACAGGGGCTACTGGTACAGAGTCAATGTGGAGGCTATATACAGGGTGTTACGGTAGAGAGTCAATGTGGAGGCTATATACAGGGGCTACTGGTACAGAGTCAATGTGGAGGCTATATACAGGGTGTTACGGTACAGAGTCAATGTGGAGGCTATATACAGGGGCTACTGGTACAGAGTCAATGTGGAGGCTATATACAGGGTGTTACGGTACAGAGTCAATGTGGAGGCTATATACAGGGGGTACCGGTACAGAGTCAATGCGGAGACTGTATACAGTGTGTTACGGTACAGAGTCAATGTGGAGGCTATATACAGGGGGTACCGGTACAGGGTCAATATGGAGGCTATATACAGGGGCTACTGGTACAGAGTCAATGTGGAGGCTATATACAGGGGGTACCGGTACAGAGTCAATATGGAGGCTATATACAGGGGCTACTGGTACAGAGTCAATATGGAGACTATATACAGGGTATTACGGTACAGAGTCAATGTGGAGGCTATATACAGGGGGTACCGGTACAGAGTCAATGTGAAGGCTATATACAGGGGGTACCGGTACAGAGTCAATGTGGAGGCTATTTACAGGGGCTACTGGTACAGAGTCAATGTGGAGACTATATACAGGGTATTACGGTACAGAGTCAATGTGGAGGCTATATACAGGGTGTTACGGTACAGAGTCAATATGGAGGCTATATACAGGGGCTACTGGTACAGAGTCAATGTGGAGGCTATATACAGGGGCTACTGGTACAGAGTCAATGTGGAGGCTATATACAGGGTATTACGGTACAGAGTCAATGTGGAGGCTATATACAGGGGCTACTGGTACAGAGTCAATGTGGAGGCTATATACAGGGGCTACTGGTACAGAGTCAATGTGGAGGCTATATACAGGGGGTACCGGTACAGAGTCAATGTGGAGGCTATATACAGAAGGTACCGGTACAGAGTCAATGTGGAGGCTATATACAGGGGGTACCGGTACAGAGTCAATGTGGAGGCTATATACAGGGGGTACCAGTACAGAGTCAATGTGGAGGCTATATACAGGGGCTACTGGTACAGAGTCAATGTGGAGGCTATATACAGGGGGTACCGGTACAGAGTCAATGTGGAGGCTATATACAGGGGGTACCGGTACATAGTCAATGTGGAGGCTATATACAGGAGGTACCGGTACAGAGTCAATGTGGAGGCTATATACAGGGGGTACCGGTACAGAGTCAATGTGGAGGCTATATACAGGGGGTACCAGTACAGAGTCAATGTGGAGGCTATATACAGGGGGTACCGGTACAGAGTCAATGTGGAGGCTATATACAGGGGGTACTGGTACAGAGTCAATGTGGAGGCTATATACAGGGGGTACCGGTACAGAGTCAATGTGGAGGCTATATACAGGGTATTACGGTACAGAGTCAATGTGGAGGCTATATACAGGGGGTAACGGTACAGAGTCAATGTGGAGGCTATATACAGGGGGTACCGGTACAGAGTCAATGTGGAGGCTATATACAGGGGGTACCGGTACAGAGTCAATGTGGAGGCTATATACAGGGGATAATGGTACAGAGTTAATGTGGAGGCTATATACAGGGGGTACTGGTACAGAGTCAATGTGGAGGCTATATACAGGGTATTACAGTACAGAGTCAATGTGGAGGCTATATACAGGGGGTACCGGTACAGAGTCAATGTGGAGGCTATATACAGGGGTACCGGTACAGAGTCAATGTGGAGGCTATATACAGGGGCTACTGGTACAGAGTCAATGTGGAGGCTATATACAGGGGCTACTGGTACAGAGTCAATGTGGAGGCTATATACAGGGGCTACTGGTACAGAGTCAATGTGGAGGCTATATACAGGGTATTACGGTACAGAGTCAATGTGGAGGCTATATACAGGGGCTACTGGTACAGAGTCAATGTGGAGGCTATATACAGGGGCTACTGGTACAGAGTCAATGTGGAGGCTATATACAGGGGGTACCGGTACAGAGTCAATGTGGAGGCTATATACAGAAGGTACCGGTACAGAGTCAATGTGGAGGCTATATACAGGGGGTACCGGTACAGAGTCAATGTGGAGGCTATATACAGGGGGTACCAGTACAGAGTCAATGTGGAGGCTATATACAGGGGCTACTGGTACAGAGTCAATGTGGAGGCTATATACAGGGGGTACCGGTACAGAGTCAATGTGGAGGCTATATACAGGGGGTACCGGTACAGAGTCAATGTGGAGGCTATATACAGGAGGTACCGGTACAGAGTCAATGTGGAGGCTATATACAGGGGGTACCGGTACAGAGTCAATGTGGAGGCTATATACAGGGGGTACCGGTACAGAGTCAATGTGGAGGCTATATACAGGGGGTACTGGTACAGAGTCAATGTGGAGGCTATATACAGGGGGTACCGGTACAGAGTCAATGTGGAGGCTATATACAGGGTATTACGGTACAGAGTCAATGTGGAGGCTATATACAGGGGGTACCGGTACAGAGTCAATGTGGAGGCTATATACAGGGGGTACCGGTACAGAGTCAATGTGGAGGCTATATACAGGGGGTACCGGTACAGAGTCAATGTGGAGGCTATATACAGGGGCTACTGGTACAGAGTCAATGTGGAGGCTATATACAGGGTGTTACGGTACAGAGTCAATGTGGAGGCTATATACAGGGGTACTAGTACAGAGTCAATGTGGAGGCTATATACAGGGGGTACCGGTACAGAGTCAATGTGGAGGCTATATACAGGGGGTACCGGTACAGAGTAAATGTGGAGGCTATATACAGGGGCTACTGGTACAGAGTCAATGTGGAGGCTATATACAGGGGGTACCGGTACAGAGTCAATGTGGAGGCTGTATACAGGGGGTACCGGTACAGAGTCAATGTGGAGGCTATATACAGGGGCTAATGGTACAGAGTTAATGTGGAGGCTATATACAGGGGCTACTGGTACAGAGTCAATGTGGAGGCTATATACAGGGTATTACAGTACAGAGTCAATGTGGAGGCTATATACAGGGGGTACCGGTACAGAGTCAATGTGGAGGCTATATACAGGGGGTACCGGTACAGAGTCAATGTGGAGGCTGTATACAGGGGCTAATGGTACAGAGTTAATGTGGAGGCTATATACAGGGGCTACTGGTACAGAGTCAATGTGGAGGCTATATACAGGGTGTTACGGTACAGAGTCAATGTGGAGGCTATATACAGGGGTACCGGTACAGAGTCAATGTGGAGGCTATATACAGGGGTACCGGTACAGAGTCAATGTGGAGGCTATATACAGGGGGTACCGGTACAGAGTAAATGTGGAGGCTATATACAGGGGCTACTGGTACAGAGTCAATGTGGAGGCTATATACAGGGGTACCGGTACAGAGTCAATGTGGAGGCTATATACAGGGGGTACCGGTACAGAGTCAATGTGGAGGCTATATACAGGGGTACCGGTACAGAGTCAATGTGGAGGCTATATACAGGGGGTACCGGTACAGAGTCAATGTGGAGGCTATATACAGGGGGTACCGGTACAGATTCAATGTGGAGGCTATATACACGGGGTACCGGTACAGAGTCAATGTGGAGGCTATATACAGGGGGTACCGGTACCGAGTCAATGTGGAGGCTATATACAGGGGGTACCGGTACAGAGTCAATGTGGAGGCTATATACAGGGGGTACCGGTACAGAGTCAATGTGGAGGCTATATACAGGGGGTACCGGTACAGAGTCAATGTGGAGGCTATATTCAGGGGGGTACCGGTACAGAGTCAATGTGGAGGCTATATACAGGGGGTACCAGTACAGAGTCAATGTGGAGGCTATATACAGGGGCTACTGGTACAGAGTCAATGTGGAGGCTATATACAGGGGGTACCGGTACAGAGTCAATGTGGAGGCTATATGCAGGGGGGTACCGGTACCGAGTCAATGTTACTCAAGGTCATTTGTACATGTATGTGGGAGGGTAAAGTCACCGGTTTTAACCAGCGTTTGTCTGTGATGGTCTGACCACTGGTTTTAACCAGCATTTGTCTGTGATGGTCAGGTTTTAACCAGCGTTTGTCTGTGATGGTCTGACCACTGGTTTTAACCAGCGTTTGTCTGTGATGGTCAGGTTTTATCCAGCGTTTGTCTGTGATGGTCTGACCACAGGTTTTAACCAGCGTTTGTCTGTGATGGTCAGGTTTTAACCAGCGTTTGTCTGTGATGGTCTGACCACAGGGGTGTAAATTCAACACTGCTGCTGATCCAGTCAGCCTTGTAAGCAGTTATCCAGGAGACTGAAGAAGAACGGAAACCCCCGAAGCCTTTCACGGCACAGGAGTATCGTCCTGAATCCTCCTTTGTGACTGGTTTTAGGCACACACACACACACACACGCACACGCGCACACGCACACACTCACACACGCACACACACACACACACACACTGCTGGTTTTGATGGGCAGGTTGACATACAAAACAATGTTTCTATTTCTGTCAACGCAGCACTGAAATCCTCCTCTCCTCTCCTCTCCTCTCCTCTCCTCTCCTCTCCTCTCCTCTCCTCTCCTCTCCTCTCCTCTCCCCTCCCCTCCCCTCCCCTCCTCTCCTCTCCTCTCCTCTCCTCTCAGCCTAGTTCCAGTGAGGACAGGTCCTGACAGTACCAGATTGATCTGGTTGAACTCAGAGCGACACTATGAAAGGCAGCCATTTGGCAGCTGATGATAGTTATATTAAAGGAGGTGAATTAGCCAAGCAGCATCATGTGTCTAAACCCTGAGGGAATTCGTCAACTGTTAGCAGATCTGCGACAATGGAGCCCTGAGAGTCTAAATATTAGCAGAGTTGTCACGCAAACACTTCTACAAGTGAGTGGCATCCCAAATGGCACCCTATTCCCTTAATAGTAAACTACCTTTCACCAGGGCCCATAGGGACTTTATAGCGTATGTTGTCACACAAGCACTTCTACAAGGAAGTGGCCATTAAAAAGACAGAATGTCATGATTTTGGTGTCACTGGGTCTAGAAGTAGCTCTGTTATTGGTCATTCTGGTGTTACTGGGCCTAGAAGGTCATTCAGGTGTCACTGGGCCAAGAAGGTCATTCAGGTGTCACTGGGCCAAGAAGGTCATTCTGGTGTCACTGGGCCTAGAAGGTCATTCAGGTGTCACTGGGCCTAGAAGGTCATTAAGGTGTCACTGGGCCTAGAAGGTAATGTTGGTGTCACTGGGCCTAGAAAGTAATTCAGGTTTCACTGGGCCTAGATTCAGTCAGAGGATCCAGTCTATCAACAGATTCAGTCCGGGGATCCAATGGATCTTTCTGTTTCTTTGTCACAAACACGATAGTGAGAATATACCAGAAGATGATCACTGATGATGTGGACAAGTCACCTCTGAGCTAGAGCTTGATGGCAACCCACTGGGGACAGATGTCTATTCCACTTTGGTTAAACGTAATGTTATGAGGGAAACAGCAGCAGTGTCTGTGTGAGGTAGAGAGGGAAACAGCAGCAGTGTCTGTGTGAGGTAGAGAGGGTAACAGCAACAGTGTCTGTGTGAGGTAGAGAGGGAAACAGCAGCAGTGTCTGTGTGAGAGAGGGAAACAGCAGCAGTGTCTGTGTGAGAGAGGGAAACAGCAGCAGTGTCTGTGTGAGGTAGAGAGGGAAACAGCAACAGTGTCTGTGTGAGGTAGAGAGGGAAACAGTAGCAGTGTCTGTGTGAGGTAGAGAGGGAAACAGCAGCAGTGTCTGTGTGAGGTAGAGAGGGAAACAGTAGCAGTGTCTGTGTGAGGTAGAGAGGGAAACAGCAACAGTGTCTGTGTGAGGTAGAGAGGGAAACAGCAGCAGTGTCTGTGTGAGGTAGAGAGGGAAACAGCAGCAGTGTCTGTGTGAGGTAGAGAGGGAAACAGCAGCAGTGTCTGTGTGAGGTAGAGATGGAAACAGTAGCAGTGTCTGTGTGAGGTAGAGAGGGAAACAGCAACAGTGTCTGTGTGAGGTCGAGAGGGAAACAGCAACAGTGTCTGTGTGAGGTAGAGAGGGAAACAGTAGCAGTGTCTGTGTGAGGTAGAGAGGGAAACAGTAGCAGTGTCTGTGTGAGGTAGAGAGGGAAACAGCAGCAGTGTCTGTGTGAGGTAGAGAGGGAAACAGCAGCAGTGTCTGTGTGAGGTAGAGCCGGAAACAGTAGCAGTGTCTGTGTGAGGTAGAGAGGGAAACAGCAACAGTGTCTGTGTGAGGTAGAGAGGGAAACAGCAACAGTGTCTCTGTGAGGTAGAGAGGGAAACAGCAGCAGTGTCTGTGTGAGGTAGTGTGGGAAACAGCAACAGTGTCTGTGTGAGGTAGAGAGGGAAACAGCAACAGTGTCTTTGTGAGGTAGAGAGGGAAACAGCAACAGTGTCTGTGTGAGAGAGGGAAACAGCAACAGTGTCTGTGTGAGGTAGAGAGGGAAACAGCAACAGTGTCTGTGTAAGGTAGAGAGGGAAACAGCAGCAGTGTCTGTGTGAGGTAGAGAGGGAAACAGCAGCAGTGTCTGTGTGAGGTAGAGAGGGAAACAGCAGCAGTGTCTGTGTGAGGTAGAGAGGGTAACAGCAACAGTGTCTGTGTGAGGTAGAGAGGGAAACAGCAGCAGTGTCTGTGTGAGAGAGGGAAACAGCAGCAGTGTCTGTGTGAGAGAGGGAAACAGCAGCAGTGTCTGTGTGAGGTAGAGAGGGAAACAGCAACAGTGTCTGTGTGAGGTAGAGAGGGAAACAGTAGCAGTGTCTGTGTGAGGTAGAGAGGGAAACAGCAGCAGTGTCTGTGTGAGGTAGAGAGGGAAACAGTAGCAGTGTCTGTGTGAGGTAGAGAGGGAAACAGCAACAGTGTCTGTGTGAGGTAGAGAGGGAAACAGCAGCAGTGTCTGTGTGAGGTAGAGAGGGAAACAGCAGCAGTGTCTGTGTGAGGTAGAGAGGGAAACAGCAGCAGTGTCTGTGTGAGGTAGAGATGGAAACAGTAGCAGTGTCTGTGTGAGGTAGAGAGGGAAACAGCAACAGTGTCTGTGTGAGGTCGAGAGGGAAACAGCAACAGTGTCTGTGTGAGGTAGAGAGGGAAACAGTAGCAGTGTCTGTGTGAGGTAGAGAGGGAAACAGTAGCAGTGTCTGTGTGAGGTAGAGAGGGAAACAGCAGCAGTGTCTGTGTGAGGTAGAGAGGGAAACAGCAGCAGTGTCTGTGTGAGGTAGAGCCGGAAACAGTAGCAGTGTCTGTGTGAGGTAGAGAGGGAAACAGCAACAGTGTCTGTGTGAGGTAGAGAGGGAAACAGCAACAGTGTCTCTGTGAGGTAGAGAGGGAAACAGCAGCAGTGTCTGTGTGAGGTAGTGTGGGAAACAGCAACAGTGTCTGTGTGAGGTAGAGAGGGAAACAGCAACAGTGTCTTTGTGAGGTAGAGAGGGAAACAGCAACAGTGTCTGTGTGAGAGAGGGAAACAGCAACAGTGTCTGTGTGAGGTAGAGAGGGAAACAGCAACAGTGTCTGTGTAAGGTAGAGAGGGAAACAGCAGCAGTGTCTGTGTGAGGTAGAGAGGGAAACAGCAGCAGTGTCTGTGTGAGGTAGAGAGGGAAACAGCAGCAGTGTCTGTGTGAGGTAGAGAGGGAAACAGCAACAGTGTCTGTGTGAGGTAGAGAGGGAAACAGTAGCAGTGTCTGTGTGAGGTAGAGAGGGAAACAGCAGCAGTGTCTGTGTGAATGAGGGAAACAGCAGCAGTGTTTGTGTGAGGTAGAGAGGGAAACAGCAGCAGTATCTGTGTGAGGTAGAGAGGGAAACAGCAGCAGTGTCTGTGTGAATGAGGGAAACAGCAGCAGTGTTTGTGTGAGGTAGAGAGGGAAACAGCAGCAGTGTCTGTGTGAGAGAGGGAAACAGCAACAGTGTCTGTGTGAGGTAGAGAGGGAAACAGCAGCAGTGTCTGTGTGAGGTAGAGAGGGAAACAGCAGCAGTGTCTGTGTGAGGTAGAGAGGGAAACAGCAGCAGTGTCTGTGTGAGGTAGAGAGGGAAACAGCAGCAGTGTCTGTGTGAGAGAGGGAAACAGCAACAGTGTCTGTGTGAGGTAGAGAGGGAAACAGTAGCTGTGTCTGTGTGAGAGAGGGAAACAGCTACAGTGTCTGTGTGAGGTAGAGAGGGAAACAGCAGCAGTGTCTGTGTGAGAGAGGGAAACAGAAACAGTGTCTGTGTGAGGTAGAGAGGGAAACAGGTTTTTAGCGTGTTAGGAGCTATGATATTCCAAGATGTAGCTAGTGTCCGAGGTTCGACTGATCGTGAGAGAGAGCCTTGCGTGAAGGGGACGACGCTATTAGGGAACATGATACTGAAGGTAGAAGTCTAGGATCAGTTTTCCCTTCTAAAAGAATCCATTGTTTGGAAAATTACAAAAAACTGATCTAAGATCAGTGTTTAATAACTTCCTCCTACTAACACACAGTAACGAGTGTAGTAGAGAGCAGAGAGAGAAGGCTTCAGTTAGGCTGCTGCTAACGCCTGGAAGGCTACGTGTTAGCATTGCAGTTAGGCTGCTGCTAACACCTGGAAGGCTACGTGTTAGCATTGCAGTTAGGCTGCTGCTAACGCCTGGAAGGCTACGTGTTAGCATTGCAGTTAGGCTGCTGCTAACGCCTGGAAGGCTACGTGTTAGCATTGCAGTTAGGCTGCTGCTAACACCTGGAAGGCTACGTGTTAGCATTGCAGTTAGGCTGCTGCTAACGCCTGGAAGGCTACATGTTAGCATTGCAGTTAGGCTGCTGCTAACGCCTGGAAGGCTACATGTTAGCATTGCAGTTAGGCATGTTATGTTCACATAGATCAATGCACACTAGAATCCAGCATTGGAATGACGTCTTTCCCTTCTTAGTCTAGATCAGTACAAATAGTACCAAGGGAGAAAAAACAACTTTAATTGCACCCAACCTTGTGTGCCAAATCTAAATCAGTTGAACGAGCATTGAGGACCAGAATTGAGTTTTAGGGCAAGTAGTACTGTCCATGGTGCTGAAACCTCAGTGATGCAGTGGTACTGTCCAGGGTGCTGAATCCTCAGGGTGATGGGGTAGTACTGTCCATGGTGCTGAAACCTCAGGGTGATGAGGTAGTACTGGGTTGAAGATGCACCTAACTAACAATATTATTTAATCTTCCTATTATTTAAAGAGAGTATTGTGGGTATTCTTATCTTAGATCTGCGAATAGTACCAACTTTTATACCTCCAGTGTGATTGTAGGATCCTCAAAGGCATTCGACCATTGGAGCTAAAATGATTAGACGACTGGAGGGAACAACCAATCCAGCACAATCCAACTGTATGTAGTTGCACCAAATTACCCACATTCAGAGCAGCTCAGACATTTTTCAAAAAATAGAACAAAAACGCCTTACAGAGCAAGAATGAGACATCTAATTTGATCCTGTTACTGACGTCTGAACAGCTTTACGTCTTAGTGTACATCCCAAATGGGACCCTATTCCCTACATAGTGCACTACTTTAAACCAGGGCCCATAGGGAGTAGGGTGTCATTTGGGACATAGGCTTTGATATCGAAGTGGCGCCGAATGAATTCACACAAAATCAAATCTGAGAAATGAACATGCATTGCATTGCCTTGAGCCTGCGGAAGTGACACTGCCTTCGGTGTGTGTGTGAAAGTGATGTTGCGGTACACCATCGTTAGCACCTGTGAGAACACTCAGAGGGCATGCTGTGTATGTGGTTTGTGTGTGCGTGTGCGTGTGCGTGTATTAGAGAGCGAGAGAGAAAGAGAGAGATACAGAGCAGAGAAACAGAGCAGAGAGAGAGATACAGAGCAGAGATACAGATCAGAGCAGAGAGAGATACAGAGCAGAGAGAGAGATACAGAGCAGAGAGAGAGAGATACAGAGCAGAGAGAGAGAGATACAGAGCAGAGAGAGAGATACAAAGCAGAGAGAGAGATACAGAGCAGAAAGAGATACAGAGCAGAGAGAGAGATACAGAGAGAGATATACAGAGCAGAGAGAGATACAGAGCAGAGAGAGATACAGAGCAGAGAGAGATACACAGAGAGAGAGATACAAAGCAGAGAGAGAGAGATATAGAGCAGAAAGAGATACAGAGCAGAGAGAGAGAGATAGAGAGAGATACAGAGAGAGAGAGATACAGAGAGAGAGATACAGAGCAGAGAGAGATACAGAGCAGAGAGAGATACAGAGAGAGAGAGATACAGAGCAAAGAGAGAGAGATACAGAGCAGATAAAGATACAGAGCAGAAAGAGATACAGAGCAGAGAGAGATACAGAGCAGAGAGAGAGATACCCCCCCCCCCCCCACACACTTGATCTGTTACCCCCCAACTTTATGATCCTGTTCTTCCTTGTCAAATAGCCAACTTTGTCTGAGCAAACAGAAAATTCAACAAAAAACATTTGGCCTTCTTTTTATTTGAATACCTGTACCCCATTATAAACATCCCAACAGTAAAAACTACCCCCAACCTCTCACACAGACATTCCAACAGAGACATTAATGGCATTAACCTGGCGCACACAGAAAACACATGAATCACAGTTTCTCTCATATCCCCTTTCCAATTCCCGGTTCAACCTGTACAAACCAGCTGTTAGTGGCCAGGGCTCCATGTAGAACCCTCCACTGGAGGTCCCCTGATCTCTTTGGTACTGGGGGTTTGTAAAGCCCCCTCCACCTAAAACCCACCGTACTCTCCGCCCCACATAAACCCTGCCACTGGAGGTCCCCTGATGTCTTTGGTACTGGGGGCTTGTAGAGCCCCCTCCATCTAAAACCCACCATACTCTCCGCCCCACATACCCCCTGCCACTGATGTGCCTTCACTCCTGTTAGACTTCTATGATATTCCTATACTATAATGTTCCTAACCTTAACGCAGAGGTTGTAGAGGGCTTTACCTCCCACATCCTCAAACTCCCCCAGGCTTCTAATGTTCCTCACCTTAACGCAGAGGTTGTAGAGGGCTTTACCTCCCACATCCTCAAACTCCCCCAGGCTCCTAATGTTCCTAACCTTAACGCAGAGGTTGTAGAGGGCTTTACCTCCCACATCCTCAAACTCCCCCAGGCTTCTAATGTTCCTCACCTTAACGCAGAGGTTGTAGAGGGCTTTACCTCCCACATCCTCAAACTCCCCCAGGCTCAGAGTGTTAAAATCTAACAAGTCCCCCAGACCCCCTTGCCAGTCCCCAGTCTCTGCAGTCATCTGCAGTGGCAGAAACATTGGTGGCCCCTCCCCAATTGGCTGCTCAAACACCCCCCCCCCCTTACCGGCTCAGACAGTGCCTCCTTGACCTCCTCCAGGAATGTCTCCAGCAGCCTAAGAGACGTTATTCCTGTTTGTTGTGCCAGGACTTCCGGGTTTTCCACCCCTCCTCTCCCAACAGACGCAGGTCACCAGCCTTAGTGAGCCTGCTGCCATCAGTCGCCTCTACAGGGTGGCCAATTGAAACAATCTCAAAAGGATGGCTGGGTTGTGGAAGATAGGCTCCTCCCACACCCACAGCCCAGGCTCCACATCTCGTTCTCGTGTGGGTCTGAGCATCTGCCAGGCCCTCAGCATTGCAGAGTAAAAATCAGAGAGACCTGCTGTACTCAGCATCTCCAGCTTCATGAGGAACTGCTGCCGGTCCAACTCTAATCCACCAGATCTCCTCAGCAGTGTACATGCTGGCTCCCTCCAGCTGACATCCGTATGGTACAGCAGTCTCTGTGCCGCCTTTAGTCTGAATGCAGCCACCCTGCTCTCTAGTTCCACCAGGCCCTGTCCTCCTTCGTGGATGGTCATGTACAACACTGCCGCCCTCAGCCAGTGATGGCCCGACCATAAAAAGTCCACCAGGTCCTGTCCTCCTTCGTGGACGGTCATGTACAACACTGCTGCCTTCAGCCAGTGATGGCCCAACCATAAAAAGTCCACCAGGTCCTGTCCTCCTTCGTGGACGGTCATGTACAACACTGCTGCCTTCAGCCAGTGATGGTCCGACCAGAAGAAGTCCACCAGGTCCTGTCCTCCTTCGTGGACGGTCATGTACAACACTGCTGCCCTCAGCCAGTGATGGTCCGACCAGAAGAAGTCCACCAGGTCCTGTCCTCCTTCGTGGACGGTCATGTACAATACTGCTGCCTTCAGCCAGTGATGGTCCGACCAGAAGAAGTCCACCAGGTCCTGTCCTCCTTCGTGGACGGTCATGTACAACACTGCTGCCTTCAGCCAGTGATGGTCCGACCAGAAGAAGTCCACCAGGTCCTGTCCTCCTTCGTGGACGGTCATGTACAACACTGCTGCCTTCAGCCAGTGATGGTCCGACCAGAAGAAGTCCACCAGGTCCTGTCCTCCTTCCTGGATGGTCATGTACAACACTGCTGCCTTCAGCCAGTGATGGTCTGACCAGAAAAAGTCCACCAGCTTGCGTTGCAGGTCGGCGAGCAGACTGGTGGCGATGTTGAGGACAGCCAGTTTATGCCACAGGGAAGATGCCACCAGGTTGTTGATTTTGGCTGAAGGCAGCAGTGTTGTACATGACCGTCCACGAAGGAGGACAGGACCTGGTGGACTTCTTCTGGTCGGACCATCACTGGCTGAAGGCAGCAGTGTTCAGCACCCTCCCTCTCTATGACACTTGGGACAGGGGCCACCTCCACCTGGCCAGTTTACCTTAGCTTACGAAGCTCCCTCCTCCCTACCACTGCCTGTGACAGCTCCTCCCAGTTCTTCCTGACCCACCTCGCCGAGCCCAGATACACCCCAACATTTTAAGCCCTTCACAAGCCCACTGCAAACCCCCTGGAAGCAGAGGGACCCTATCCCCCCATGCCCCACATAGCAGAGCTTCTATCTTACTCTAGTTTACCTTAGCTTACGAAGCTCCCTCATAAACCTTCAGACTGCCTGCATATCCTGCCCATCCCAACCATCACAGAAACGTCATCTGCATATGCTGGCACTGCTATGCCTGTCAACACACCTATGCCTGTCCAGCACACTCCCTATAGTCTCCTGCGAAAAAAAGCTCAATGGCTAGTGTTTATACGTACCTCCCCCGATAGAGGGCGTCCTTGTCTCATGCCCCGTCTCACCCAGACTAGCCTACTGAGCCCCCCTCCCACCTTGACCAAACACAGACATCACATTAACCTCTCTAGGGGGTGTGGGACGCTAACGTCCCACCTGGCCAACATCCAGTGAAATTGCAGAGCGTCAAATTCAAAAACAGAAATACTCATTATAAAAATGTATGAAACATACAAGTGTTATACACCAGCTTAACCTGTTGGATCTCTAGGGGCGCTATTTCATTTTTGGATAAAAAACGTTCCCGTTTTAAGCGCGATATTTTGTCACGAAAAGATGCTCGACTATGCATATTCTTGAAAGAAAACACTCTGAAGTTTCAGAATCTGCGAAGATATTGTCTGTAAGTGCCCCAGAACTCATTCTACAGGCGAAACCAAGATGATCCGTCAAGCAGGAAATAAGCAGAATCTCTGAAGCTCTGTTTTCCATTGTCTCCTTATATGGCTGTGATTGCGCAAGGAATGAGCCTACACTTTCTGTCGTTTCCCCAAGGTGTTAGCAGCATTGTGACGTATTTTTAGGCATATCATTGGAAGATTGACCATAAGAGACTACATTTTCCAAGTGTCCGCCTGGTGTCCTGCGTGGAATTCGGTGCGCAAACGCCAGCTGCTTGTACTTTTCCATTTGATTGAGGGGAGAAACCATGCTTCCACGAACGATATATCATTGAAGAGATATGTGAAAAACACCTTGAGGATTGATTCTAAACAAAGTTTGCCATGTTTTCAGTCGATATTATGGAGTTAATTTGGAAAAAAGTTCGCGTTTTGAGGACTGAATTTTCGTTTTTTTTTTGGTAGCCAAATATGATGTAGAAAACGGAGCTATTTCGAATTCACAAAGAATCTTTTTTGGAAAAACTGAGCATCTGCTATCTAACTGAGAGTCTCCTCATTGAAAACATCCGAAGTTCTTCAAAGGTAAATGATTTTATTTGAAGGCTTTTATTTTTTTTGTTGAAATCTTGCGTGCTGGATGCTAACGCTAATGCTAACGCTAAATGCTACGCTAGCTAGCCACTTTTACACAAATGATTGTTTTCCTATGGTTGAGAAGCATATTTTGAAAATCTGAGATGACAGTGTTGTTTACAAAAGGCTAAGCTTGAGAGATGGCATATTTATTTAATTTCATTTGCGATTTTCATGAATAGTTAACGTTGCGTTATGGTAATGAGCTTAGGTCTGTAAATAGAATCCCGGATCCGGGTTTGGTCGACGCAACAGGTTAAAGATAAACTTCTTGTTAATCCAACCGCTGTGTCAGATTTCAAAAAGGCTTTACGGCAAAAGCGAACCATTCAATTATCTCAGAACAGCGCCCAGCAGACAAATCATTACAAACAGTAACCAGCAAAGTAGAGGAGTAACAAAAGTTAGAAATAGCAATAGAATTAATCACTTACCTTTGATGATCTTCATATGGTTGCACTCCCAAGACTCCGTGTCACACAATAAATGTTAATTTTGTTTGATAAAGTCCCTCTTTATATTCAAAAACCTCAGTTTTGTTGCTGCGTTTTATTCAGTAACCCATTGGAACAAAGCGCGTTCACAACAGACAGACAAAAAAATCAATAAAATACCATAAAGGATCATAGAAACGATGTTTGTAATCAATCCTCAGGTCCTCAGGTTTTTTTTGTGATAAATAATCGATCTCAACCGGACAAAAGTTACGTCAATAGAAAAGAAAAACAAGAAATGCGCACTCCCGGTCACACGCTGGACTCATGTCTGGAAATGTCCACTGTCCTCTCATTGGAAGTGCTGTTGCTCCCTCATTTTTCAGAGTAAAAGCCTGAAACAATGCCTAAAGGCAGACCACATGTTGAAGAAGCCATAGGAATCGTGAACTGCGTCTTAAGTCTTTGTATGGTGGATTTCAATGGAAAAACACAATTTCAAAATAATAGCACTTCATGGATGGATTTTCCTCAGGTTTTCACCTGCCAAATCAGTTCTGTTATACTCACAGACAATATTTTAACAGTTTTGGAAACTGAGAGTGTTTCCTATCCAAATCTACCAATTATATACATATTATAGCTTCTGGGCCTGAGTAGCAGGCAGTTTAATGTGGGCATGCTTTTCATCCAAAATTCCGAATGCTGCCCCCTACCCTAGAGAAGTTAAACACTAAAGGTCTTTACCTAACACATCCATAAACATATCTTAACTTTGAATTGGCATCATTCTGAACAGTTGTAACCTCCTTGCATCAGCAAAACCTGAGACTTATGATTCAGGACTAAACAAATTAGTTTAATTATTTATTTACTAGCTAATTAGTGAGGTTAACCTCTCTAGGGTATGGGGGACGCTAGCGTCACATCTGGCCAACATCCAGTGAGGTTGCAGAGTGCCAAATTCAATTATAGAAATGTTCATTATACAAATTCAGAAAACAAAACATATTTTACATAGGTTTAAAGATGAACTTCTTGTTAAACCAACCACAGTGTCATATTTATAAAAATGCTTTTTGTCGAAAGCATACCTAGCCCAGAACATAGCCCAGTTGACAAATTATTGCAAACAGTAACCAGCCAAGCAGAAGCGTTACAAAACTCAGAAATAGAGATATAATTAATCCCTTACCTTTGATGATCTTCATATGGTGGCAATCAGAAGACATTCATTTACTCAATAAATGTTCCTTTTGTTCGATGAAGTCTCTTTATATTCAAAAAACTCTGTTTTGTTAGCGTGTTTTCTTCAGTAATCCACAGGCTCAACTCAGTCAAAACAACCAGACAAAAAAATCTAAATTGTATCCGTAAAGTTCATAGAAACATGTCAAACGATGTTTATATTCAATCCTCAGGTTGTTTTTTAGCCTAAATGATCTATAATATTTCAACCGGACAATAACGTTGTCAATATAAAAGGTAAACAAGAAATGCACATGCGCCTGAACAAACTCTGCATTACGTTTGGGTCCACTCTTTCAGACTGGTCTTACTCCCTCATTTATAAGAATACAAGCCTGAAACGATTTCTAAAGACTGTTGACATCTAGTGGAAGGCATAAGAATTGCAAATACAGTCCTATGTCAATGGATACTGTAATGGCATTGAATAGAAAACTACAAAACAAAAACTACAAAACAAAACTACTTCCTGAATGGATTTTTCTCAGGTTTTCGCCTGCTAAATCAGTTATGTTATACTCACAGACACTATTTCAACAGTTTTGGAAACTTTAGAGTGTTTTCTATCCAGATCTACCAGTTATATGCATATCATATCTCCTGGGCCCGAGTAGCAAGCCATTACATTTTGGCATGCTTTTCATCCAAATTTCCGAATGCTGCCCCCTACCCTAGTGAGGTTAAACAGGTCCTCATGGTCCACTCTATCAAAAGCCTTCTCTTGATCTAAAGAGACCAGTCCAGTGTTCACACTATAAACTCTTGACAAGTCCAACATGTCCCTGATTAACCTCTCTTGGGTAGGGGGCAGTATTTTGACATCTGGATGAAAAGCGTGCCCAAAGTAAACTGCCTGTTACTCAGGATGTGTATATAATTGGTAGATACTCAGGCCCTGTGTAACAGGCAGAACTGATATGGTGAAACCCAGGGGACAAACCACCCCTGCCCCCCCCCCCCCCCCACAAAAAAATAAAATAATAAGCCTACCCCTATTTTCAATGGCAATCACTTTTATTATAAGCCCAAGTTCTCCCAGATTGCAGTTCCCAGGGCTTCCACTAGATGTCAACAGTCTTTAGAAAAGAGTTTCAGGCTGGTTTTTGGAGAAATGCGCCAGAAATGGTAGTTTTTCTGGGTGGCTCCCATTATGGCTGTAGTGTTTCCAAGCGTGTGAATGAGAGCTCGTTCTTTGGTATTTTTCAGACAGTAACGATTATCAATCTTAAATTTTATTGGTTGTTTACGTATTAGGGTACCTAAGGTTTGATTAAACGTTGTTTGACTTGTTTGGATAAGTTTAATATATTAATTTTGTATGCATTTTGATGGAGGGAAACTGGGTGGATTATTGACTGAAGCGTGCCAGCCAAACTGAGTTAGTCTATAGTCTAGGATTATGAGGAAAAACATTAAGATCCACAACAAAACTAGGTCCAGAGTATGACTGTGGCAGTGAGTAGGTCCGGAGACATGTTGGACAAATCTCACTGAGTCGATGATGGCTCCGAAAGCCTTTTGGAGTGGGTCTGTGGACTTTTCCATGTGAATATTAAAGTCACCAATCATGTGAATATTATCTGCCATGACTACAAGATCCGATAGGAGTTCAGGGAACTCAGTGAGGAACACTGTATATGGCCCAGGAGGCCTGTAAACAGTAGCTATAAAAGGTGATTGAGTAGGCTGCATAGATTTCATGACTAGAAGCTCAAAAGACGATAATGTGTTTTCTTTTTTTATAAATTGAAATATGCTTTCATAAATGTTAGCAACACCTCCGCCTTTGCGGGATGCGCGGGGGATGTGGTCACTAGCGTAACCAGGAGGTGAGGCCTCATTTAACACAGTAAATTCATCAGGCTTAAGCCACGTTTCAGTGAGACCAATCACATCAAGATTATGATCAGTGATTAGTTCATTGACTAGAACTGCCTTTGAAGTGAGGGATCTAACATCAAGTAGCCCTATTTTGAGATGTGAGGTATCACGATCTCTTTCAATAATGGCAGGAATGGAGGAGGTTTTTATTCCAGTGAGATTGCTAAGGTGAACACCGCCATGTTTAGTTTAGCCCAACCTAGATTGAGGCACAGACACGGTGCCAATGTGGATAGCTGAGCTGACTACACTGACTGTGCTAGTGGCAGACTCCACTAAGCTGGCAGGCTGGCTAACAGCCTGCTGCCTGGCCTGCACCCTATTTCATTGTGGCGCTAGAGGAGTTAGAGCCCTGTCTATGTTGGTAGACAAGATGAGAGCACCCCTTCAGCTAGGATGGAGTCTGCCACTCCTCAACTGGCCAGGCTTGGTCCTGTTTGTGGGTGAGTCACAGAAAGAGGGCCAATTATCTACAAATGGGAGTGACCAGTGAGATATACCTGTTGGAGCGGGTGCTGCTATGGTGACCAGTGAGCTGAGATAAGGCGGGGCTTTACCTAGCAGAGACTTGAAGATAACCTGTAGCCAGTGGTTTTGGCGACGAGTATGAAGCGAGGGCCAACCAACGAGAGCATACAGGTCGCAATGGTGGGTAGTGTATGGGGCTTTGGTGACAAAACGGATGGCACTGTGATAGACTGCATCCAGTTTGAAGAGTAGAGTGTTGGAGGCTATTTTACAAATGACATCACCGAAGTCGAGGATCGGTAGGATGGTCAGTTTTACGAGGGTATGTTTGGCAGCATGAGTGAAGGATGCTTTGTTGCAAAGTAGGAAGCCAATTCTAGATTTAATTTTGGATTGGAGATGTTTGATATGAGTCTGGAAGGAGAGTTTACAGTCTAACCAGACACCTAGGTATTTGTAGTTGTCCACATATTCTAAGTCAGAGCCATCCAGAGTAGTGATGCTGGACGGGCGAGCAGGTGCGGGCAGTGATCGGTTGAATAGCATGCATTTAGTTTTACTTGCTTTTAAGAGCAGTTGGAGGCCACGGAAGGAGAGTTGTATGGCATTGAAGCTTGCTTGGAGGGTTGTTAACACAGTGTCCAAAGAAGGGCCAGAAGTATACAGAATGGTATCGTCTGCGTAGAGGTGGATTAGAGAATCACCAGCAACAGGAGCGACATCATTGATGTATACAGAGAAGATAGTCGGCCCTAGGATTGAACCCTGTGGCACCCCCATAGAGACTGCCAGAGGTCTGGAAAACAGGCCCTCCGATTTGACACACTGAACTCTGTCTGCGAAGTAGTTGGTGAACCAGGCGAGGCAACCATTTGAGAATCCAAGGCTGTCGAGTCTGCCAATAAGAATGTGATGATTGACAGAGTCGAAAGCCTTGGCCAGGTCGATGAATACGGCTGCACAGTAATGTCTCTTTTCGATGGCGGATATAATGTTGTTTAGACCCTTGAGCATGACTGAGGTGCACCCAGGACCCGCTCTGAAACCAGATTGCATAGCGGAGAAGGTACGGTGGCATTCGAAATGATCGGTAATCTGTTTGTTAACTTGGCTTTCGAAGACCTTAGAAGGACAGGGTAGGATAGATATACGTAGGTCTGTAGCAGTTTGGGTCTAGAGTGTCCGGGGTAGGTTGGCCGGGGTGTTAAGTATGTCCCAGTTTAGGTAACCTAGTAGCACGAGTTCAGAAGATAGATGAGGGGCAATCAATTCACATATGGTATCGAGGGCACAGCTGGGGGCAGAGGGAGGTCTATAGCAAGCGGCAACAGTGAGAGACTTGTTTCTGGAAAGGTGCATTTTTAGAAGTAGAAGCTCAAATTGTTTGGGTACAGACTTAGATAGTAATACAGAACTTTGCAGGTTATCTCTGCAGTAGATTGCAACTCCGCCCCCTTTAGCAGTTCTATCTTGGTGGAAAATGTTATAGTTAGGGATGGAAATGTCTGGGTTTTTGGTGGTTTTTCTAAGCCAGGATTCAGACACGGCTAAGACATCCGGGTTGGCAGAGTGTGCTAAAGCAGTGAATAAAACAAACTTAGGGAGGAGGCTTCTAATGTTAACATGCATGAAACCAAGACTTTTACGGTTACAGAAGTCTTCTAATGTTAACATGCATGAAACCAAGACTTTTACGGTTACAGAAGTCAACAAATGAGAGCACCTAGGGAGTGGGAGTGGAGCTAGGCACTGCAGGACCTGGATTAACCTCTACATCACCAGAGGAACAGAGGAGGAGTAGGATAAGGGTACGGCTAAATGCTAAACAAACTGGCCGTCTAGCATGTTCGGAAAACAGAGAGGTAAAAGAGCAGGTTTCTGAGCACGAGAGCATAGATTTGAGGCATAGTGTACAGACTAAGGTAAGGTAGGATGTGAGTACATTGGAGGTAAACCTAGGCATTGAGTAATGATGAAAGAGATAAAGTCTCTAGAGATGTTTGAACCAGGTGATGGCATCGCATATGTAGGAGGTGGAACAACATGGTTGGTTAAGGCATATTGAGCAGGGCTAGAGGCTCTACAGTGAAATAAGACAGTAATCACTAACCAGGACAGTAATGGACAAGGCATATTGATATTAGAGAGAGGCTTGCGTAGCCAAGTGAACATATGGGTCCAGTGAGTGGTTGGGCTGGCTGGGGACACAGCGATTCAGACAGTTAGCAGGCCGATGCTAACACGCTAACAGTTAGTAGGCCGGGGCTAAACAAGCTAGCAGTTAGCAGACCGGGTTAGCAAGCAAGCAGTTAGGAGGGACTAGCAGTTAGCAGACCGGGGCATGCAAGCCTGCAGTTAGCAGAACGGGGCAGGCAAGCTAGCAGTTAGCAGACCGGGGCATGCAAGCTAGCAGTTAGCAGACCGGGGCTAGCCAGTTAGCCTAGGGGGGACGTCGCGATGGAGGTAAGTCTGTTTTTGCCTCTTCGTGCGGTGACGTCGATAGAACAGTCGTGGAAATAGTAGATTTCCAAGTAGTTCTAGGGAGGAAGTAGCTAGCAGGCCTAGCAGGTTAGTAGAATGGGCCTTAAGCGGACGTCGCGCCTCGGGCAGATTATGTCGGTATTCCAGTCGTAGAGGATCGGTGGGGTTCCGTTTCCCGTACCGGCAGTAGAAGGGGTCCGGATATTGTAGCCCAGGATTGAGCCGGGAGATGGGTCTAGCATGGGCTAGCCCCAGGCTAGTTTGTGCTAGCTCTGGGACGGAAACGTTAGCCAGGAGTAGTCAACCCGGGTTGTGGTTACCTAGTTGTGATGATCCAAATGAAAAAGGTTCAGAGCTTGTGGTAGGAATGCGGGGATATGGAGAGAAAAATAGGTCCGGTATGCTCTGGTTTGAAAAGCGTTGTACGAACTGGCGAGAGCTTTCCGAACTAAAGGTTAGCTGATGACCGCTAGCAGTGGTTAGCTGACTGATAGCTGGTAGCTAGTTAGCTAGCTAGCTTCAGTTGAGGTATTCCAGTTCGGAGGTAAATAGAAATACTTTAGGGGAAAAAAACAGATCCACACCACATTGGGTGAGGCGGGTTGCAGGAGAGTATTTTGAAGTTGAGGTTTAGGAAAAATATTAAAAAGAATGCGAAGAAAAATATATATACACATGGGATGAGACAAGACAACGATGTCTGACTGCTACGCCATCTTGGATATGATGATATCAGCTGATGTAAGAAGAGCTATATAAATACATTTGATATATAGAGTGTTATAGAGAAAGTATAGAGGGGTAAAGAGGATATATATAGAGGTATAGAAGGGTATAGATGATATAGATAGGTATAGAGGGTATAGAGGAGTATATAGATGGGTATAGAGAATATAGAAGGGTATAGAGGGTATAGAGAGGTATATAGAGGGGTATAGATAATATAGAAGGGTATAGAGGGTATAGAGAGGTATATAGATGGGTATAGAGAATATAGAAGGGTATAGAGGGTATAGGGAGGTATATAGATGGGTATAGATAATATAGAAGGGTATCGAGAATATAGAAGGGTATAGATGGGTATAGAGAAGTATAGATGGTATAGAGAATATAGAAGGGTAGAGAGGATATAGAGAGTTATATGGATGGGTATAGAGAATATAGAAGGGTATAGAAGGGTATAGATGAAATAGAGGTTATAAAGGGTATAGAGGATATAGATGGGTATAGAGGGGTATAGATGGGTATAGAGGATATAGAGAGGTATAGAAGGGTATAGATGAAATAGAGGGTATAGAGGGTATAAAGGATATAGATGGGTATAGAGAGGTATAGATGGGTATAGAGGATATAGAGAGGTATAGAAGGGTATAGATGAAATAGAGGGTATAGAGGGTATAGAGGATATAGATGGGTATAGAGAGGTATAGATGGGTATAGAGGATATAGAGACATATAGATGGATATAGAGGGGTATAGAGGATATAGATGGGTATAGAGGATAGATGGGTATAGAGGGGTATAGAGGATATAGAGAGGTATAGATGACAGAGGGGTATAGATGGGTATAGAGAGGTATAGAAGGGTATATATGATATAGAGGGGTATAGAGGGTATAGAGGATATAGAGAGGTATAGAGGGTATAGAGGATATAGATGGGTATAGATGGGTATAGAGAGGTTCAGATGGGTATAGAGGATATAGAGAGGTATAGATGGGTATAGGTGATATAGAGGGGTATAGAGGGTATAGAGGATATAGAGAGGTATAGAGGGGCATAGAAGGGTATAGAGGATATAGAGAGGTATAGAAGGGTATAGATGATATAGAGGGGTATAGAGGGTATAGAGAGGTATAGAGAGGTATAGATGGGTATAGAGGATATAGAGAGGTATAGATGGGTATAGATGATATAGAGGGGTATAGATGATATAGAGGGATATAGAGTGTATAGAGGATATAGAAAGGTATAGAGGGTATAGAGGATATAGATGGGTATAAAGAGGTATAGATGGGTATAGAGGATATAGAGAGGTATAGATGATATAGAGTGGTATAGAGGGTGTAGAGGATATAGAGAGGTATAGATGGGTATAGAGAGGTATAGAGGATAGAAATGGGTATAGAGGGTATAGAGGATATAGAGAGGTATAGAGGGTATAGAGGATATAGAGAGGTATAGATGGGTATAGAGGATATAGAGAGGTATAGAAGGGTATAGATGATATAGAGGGGTAGAGAGGGTATAGAGGATATAGATGGTTATAGATGGGTATAGAGAGGTATAGAGGATATAGAGAGGTGTAGATGGTATAGAGGATATAGAGGGGTATAGAGAGGTACAGATGGGTATAGATGGGTATAGAGAGGTATAGATGGGTATAGAGAGGATATAGAGGGGTATAGAGAGGTACAGATGGGTATAGATAGGTATAGATGGGTATAGAGAGGTATAGATGGGTATAGAGGATATAGAGGGGTAGAGAGAGGTATAGATGGGTATAGAGAGGTATAGATGGGTATAGAGAGGTATAGATGATATAGAGAGGTATAGATGGGTATAGAGAGGTTTAGATGGGTATAGAGAGGTGTAGAGAGGTATAGTTGGGTATAGAGAGGTGTAGAGAGGTATAGAGTGTATAGAGGGGTATAGATGGGTATAGAGGATATAGAGAGGTATAGAGGATATATAGAGGTATAGATGGGTATAGAGGGTATAGAGGATATAGAGTGGTATAGAGGATATAGATGGGTATATAGAGGTGTAGATTGGTATAGAGGGTATAGATGGGTATGGAGGATATAGAGAGGTATATATGGGTATAGAGGGTATAGAGGATATAGAGAGGTATAGAGGGTATAGAGAGGTGTAGAGGGTATATATGGCATAGAGGGTATAGAGGGTATAGAAGGGTAGAGGGTATAGATGGGCATGAAAGAGGAGAGATGCTTGTTACACCTGCATTTCATGTAGCGTGGTCTAATTGGGCAGAAGCAGGGCAGTGCTCGGGGCAGATAAAGTTAGTCTTTCCTTGAAACCAGGAACACAAAAGAGCAGCACAGCGAAGCTAGCTATTACACAATCCCCCAGCCAAATCAGACACTTTGGCTGGGATCATCCATCCAGGACAGGGATAGCATGTTTCAGATTTTAAAAAACAACAACAAAAACACTATCTTTCATATCTGTTGCCAGTTGCACACCTCATGGTTTAGGATACATGAGTATCCTCATGGTTTAGGATACTGGGTCTGTTATATTACACCTCATGGTTTAGGATACTGGGTCTGTTATGTTACACCTCATGGTTTAGGATACTGGGTCTGTTATATTACACCTCATGGTTTAGGATACTGGGCTGAACACAATATTGAGAGAGAAAGATAGAGAGAGACACAGAGAAAGGAGACACAGAAAGTAGACAGAGAGAGAGAAATGAGACACAGAGAGAGAGAGATACAGAGCAAGATACAGGAACATTAAATTCAACATTTTATTTTACCTTTATTTTACTAGGCAAGTCAGTTAAGAACAAATTCTTGTTTTCAATGACGGCCTAGGAACAGTGGGTTAACTGCCTGTTCAGGGGCAGAACGACAGATTTGTACCTTGTCAGCTCGGGGATTTGAACTTACAACCTTCCGGTTACTAGTCCAACGCTCTAACTACTCTAACCCTGCCGCCCCAATTAGCATCTAGCAATAAATACTGGAATCAGTTATAGAACCCACTGCCCTTTATGGTTGTGAGGTCTGGGGTCCGCTCACCAACCAAGAATTCACAAAATGGGACAAACACCAAATTGAGACTCTGCATGCAGAATTCTGCAAAAATATCCTCTGTGTACAACGTAAAACACCAAATAATGCAGGCAGAGTAGAATTAGGCCAATTCCCGCTAATTATCAATATCCAGAAAAGAGACATTCAATTCTACAACCACCTTAAAGGAAGTGATTCCCAAACCTTCCATAACAAAGCCATCACCTACAGAGAGATGAACCTGGAGAAGAGTCCCCTAAGCAAGCTGGTCCTGGGGCTCTGTTCACAAACACAAACACACCCTACAGAGCCCCAGGACAGCAACACAATGAGACCCAACCAAATCATGAGAAAACAAAAAGAAAATTACTTGACACATTGGAAAGAATTAACAAAAACACAGAGCAAACTAGAATGCTATTTGGCCCTAAACAGAGAGTACACAGTGGCAGAATACCTGACCACTGTGACTGACCCAAACTTAAGGAAAGCTTTGACTATGTACAGACTCAGTGAGCATAGCCTTGCTATTGAGAAAGGCCGCCGTAGGCAGACCTGGCTCTCAAGAGAAGACAGGCTATGTGCACACTGCCCACAAAATGAGGTGGAAACTGAGCTACACTTCCTAACGTCCTGCCAAATGTATGACCATATTTGAGACACATATTTCCCTCAGATTACACAGACCCACAAAGAATTAGAAAACAAACTTGATTTTGATAAACTCCCATATCTACTGGGTGAAATACCACAGTGTGCATCACAGCAGCAATATTTATGAAACCAGTGAAGAACAAACACCATTGTAAATACAACCCATATTTATGGTTTATTCTTAAACCCTTTTGTACTTCAACCATTTCCACATCGTTCCAACACTGCATATAGACATAATATGACATTTGAAATGTCTTTATTCTTTTGGAACTTCTGTGAGTGTAATGTTTACTGTTCATTTTGTATTTAACTTTTGTTCATTATCTAGTCCACTTGCTTTAGCAATGTTAAAATATTTTTCCCAGGCCAATAAAGCACCTAGAATTGAATTGATTCAGAGATGAGACAGTAGAGAGGAGACAGAGAGAGAGGAGACAGTAGAGAGGAGAGAGGTATAGGACACAGAGAGAGAGGAGACAGAGAGAGAGGAGACAGAGAGAGAGAGGAGACAGAGAGAGAGAGGAGACAGAGAGAGAGGAGACAGAGAGAGAGGAGACAGAGAGAGAGAGGAGACAGAGAGAGAGAGGAGACAGAGAGAGAGGAGACAGAGAGAGAGAGGAGACAGAGGAGACAGAGAGAGAGAGTAGACAGAGAGAGAGAGGAGACAGAGAGAGAGAGGAGATAAGAGAGAGAGAGGAGACAGAGCGTGTTGATGAGGATCGTTGGCACTAGCCCTCTCTCCATATTCCTAATCTACATCCTCAGATAGAATCCTATTATCTTCTACAATGCCTTCTCCTGATTGGTCTCGCTGTATTACTAGCCAATCATAGTGGACACGTCAGTTAAGTGTTCTGACGAGGACAGAATGTGTGACTGATTGACAACCGGATAACATTCACCTAAACAAACACTTCTCAAAAGCTGTCAGGGAGGCCCTGGGTTGGAGACGGCAGATCATAACAGAATTAAATTAAACTTGATAGAATCATAGAAAATAATACTTTATAACACTTTACTCGAAGCCTGCTGGTTTAATTCACGATTCCAATTCTAATGTGTTGTAAGACCTGTCGTGAGCAGCTATGATGCCGTTAGTGTGTCTTATAATCATATCAAACATTTTAGTGCCAAACACGTTACAGAAATGCAGGGCAATCAGTGAAAGGCAAACCCAGTGAGCCAACCCAGGGAGCCAACCCAGGGAGCCAACCCCTATACAGTCCGACAGGGAGCCAACCCAGGGAGCCAACCCCTATGCAGTCCTACAGGGAGCCAACCCCTATACAGTCCGACAGGGAGCCAACCCAGGGAGCCAACCCCTATGCAGTCCTACAGGGAGCCAACCCCTATACAGTCCGACAGGGAGCCAACCCAGGGAGCCAACCCCTATACAGTCCGACAGGGAGCCAACCCCTATGCAGTCTGACAGGGAGCCAACCCAGGGAGCCAACCCAGGGAGCCAACCCAGGGAGCCAACCCCTATGCAGTCCGACAGGGAGCCAACCCAGGGAGCCAACCCCTATGCAGTCCGACAGGGAGCCAACAGTAGACTATGGGTACAGTACAACAGTAGACTATGGGTACAGTATAACAGTAGACTATGGGTACAGTATAACAGTAGACTATGGGTACAGTACAACAGTAGACTATGGGTACAGTACAACAGTAGACTATGGGTACAGTATAACAGTAGACTATGGGTACAGTAACAGGGACTCAACAGTAGACTATGGGTACAGTACAACAGTAGACTATGGGTACAGTAACAGGGACTCAACAGTATAGTAAAGAACATAAAGTATAGACATTGACTAATATAAAATCCAGTAGGCTGCCTAATATTCCGCTGTTATTGTCCCAACAGTGGTACAGACAAGCATCACAAGTCTGTGAAAGGCTCGGTCCTATTTTAGTAATACAGGACAGTGAAGAACATAACATCATTAAATCCAGCTGCATAATATGAATATTATCTTATACTTGACTTGGCCCCTCCTCTAATTTAGGGTCCGCTAGGACTCCGGTGAACCAATCCCGCGCCAGCTGCACACGGAGGGAACCCTGCGTGCCCGTTCGGTTAGGAAGAGAGAGAGAGAGAGAGAGAGAGAGAGAGAGAGAGAGAGAGAGAGAGAGAGAGAGAGAGAGAGAGAGAGAGAGAGAGAGAGAGAGAGAGAGAGAGAGAGAGAGAGAGAGAGAGAGAGAGAGAGAGAGAGAGAGAGAGAGAGAGAGAGAGAGAGAGAGAGAGAGAGAGAGAGAGAGAGAGAGAGAGAGGAAGCTCAGACAGCGAGCAGCGGAGGAAATAACGGATCTGCTTCTTCGCTGGATTTCTCTCTTCTCATCCTTACCGACGTGGAGAACCAACCCGAGGAATACTGGTGTTTATTCAAAACGAAGAAAACGAGTCTAAATCCCCGCCGATCCCACACGTCTCAACCACAAGGTAAGAATGTTGTTTGTTTTTTTAAACGAGCAGAGAGAGAAATGAGAGCAGGTGCTTTCACATAAAAGGCTACAGATGTTCCTTTGCGTGAACGAACCGCTGCATTCTGACTTCCACATGTTGTCCCTGTCTTAAGAAACGCAAGGTCTTCGTTTAGAAAGGGTCGCGTTACAGGCAGTGGGTCTAGGTCGATGTATTTATTTGCTATTTAACCGTGTTCAGGGCAAGTCCTGTTCTGCAGTTTGCTCTCGGTCTCTTTGAAGCAGGCGACCGGCTGGTGTCAACAGACATGGGTCAACTTGACAGCGGATGGACAAGTTGCGGCCAAGAATAGCTGCGCAGCGGGAAGGAAGGGGGTCTTTCTTGGCCACAAGACGACACACACCAAATTAACTCGACAAGAGAAAGATAAGGAGGACAATCAAAACCAAACGCTCATCCCGTTCTGAGGGAAACGGTTCCTCGGTCAGTAAGTATTGAAATTAATGCTGTTACGTTGGTGCGTAAATGTTCCATGACACATGAACGCGATTGTATGTCCGGAAGAGCCGCACGGGTTTTCACGTTTACACCGAAAGCAGTGTCGGGAGCGCTAAATAATCACATGGGTTCGAGTGTTTCCGAGGCGAAGTGCGGGAGGGCCACCGATGTGACGATTCCGCCAGAAAGACCACCCAGGTGGGCTCTCCGTCTCATCCTCCCTGGGCAGAGCGCGATCACCAATACTTTGTAAACAGCTACAAGATAAAATACACACGTTATAATTAGTACTTGAGCTGTAACCGTTTTACTGCAGGTCGGCAGGCAGCTTGTATGGCAGTTATCGCTCTCTCTCTCAGTTCAATTCAAATGTTTTTTTTTTACATGGGAAACATGTCTCTCTCAGTTGTCCACCACGGCTGAATGCCTGCTGTTTTATGATAGGCCTAGTCTATACTAAACCTTACTTTAAAAAAAAATTAAGACAACGTTCTCCAGTTTGTGTTGACTAAGCAATTATGTTCTCACCACAAGTTAATTGGAGAAGGTTCAGTTGGATCAAACGTCTAACGACGAGCCGTCACCAGGATTGTGGTGTTTGATTGACTGAAACGTGTTCTCGATTTGGTCCATTGATTTTGGATTGATTGATTGAGTACCCTGCTCCGCTCTGGGATGGGGGAAGCATATGGAGCGCGGGCGCAGTGGCCGTGCGTAAAACACATTCTAATAATCGATGTTTAAATGGGGTGTGTGTGTTAGCGTGTGCGTGCTATTATCCTCTCATTCGTGTGAAAATGCCTCTAAATCACCAGCACACCACAGCAACACAAGTTCTGTTCAAACCCTTCCATTTTAATGGTTGATGTTTCGCAGCTAGGCTTTTTTCATGCAGAAATAACATTTAACTTACTAGTTTCGTTTATATGCTTCCTTGTCTCCCTGTTGGAGTCCCAAATTTCACACTATTCCCTACATAGCGCACTACCCTATGTGCTCTGGTCAAAATGGCACTAGATAAGGAATAGAGTGCCATTTGGGACCCTGTCGTTTCACATTCATCTACATGTATTTGTGGCATATTATCCATGTATATTGACTTGTTATTCACAATAAGGTTCTGTATTTACTTTCTTAGTCAACCTTGTGTTCTGTTTCTTTGTGTTCTGGAACGTAGCCCTGTTTCTTTGTGTTCTGGAACGTAGCCCTGTTTCTTTGTGTTCTGGAACGTAGCCCTGTTTCTTTGTGTTCTGGAACGTAGCCCTGTTTCTTTGTGTTCTGGAACGTAGCCCTGTTTCTTTGTGTTCTGGAACGTAGCCCTGTTTCTTTGTTCTGGAACGTAGCCCTGTTTCTTTGTGTTCTGGAACGTAGCCCTGTTTCTTTGTGTTCTGGAACGTAGCCCTGTCTCTTTGTGTTCTGGAACGTAGCCCTGTCTCTTTGTGTTCTGGAACGTAGCCCTGTTTCTTTGTGTTCTGGAACGTAGCCCTGTTTCTTTGTGTTCTGGAACAAAGCCCTGTCTCATTGTGTTCTGGAACTTAGCCCTGTTTCTGTGTGTTCTGGAACGTAGCCCTGTTTCTTTGTGTTCTGGAACGTAGCCCTGTCTTTTTGTGTTCTGGAACGTAGCCCTGTTTCTGTGTGTTCTGGAACGTAGCCCTGTTTCTGTGTGTTCTGGAACATAGCCCTGTCTCTTTGTGTTCTGGAACGTAGCCCTGTCTCTTTGTGTTCTGGAACGTAGCCCTGTTTCTGTGTGTTCTGGAACGTAGCCCTGTTTCTTTGTGTTCTGGAACGTAGCCCTGTTTCTTTGTGTTCTGGAACGTAGCCCTGTTTCTTTGTGTTCTGGAACGTAGCCCTGTTTCTTTGTGTTCTGGAACGTAGCCCTGTTTCTTTGTGTTCTGGAACGTAGCCCTGTTTCTTTGTGTTCTGGAACGTAGCCCTGTCTCTTTGTGTTCTGGAACGTAGCCCTGTCTCTTTGTGTTCTGGAACGTAGCCCTGTTTCTGTGTGTTCTGGAACATAGCCCTGTTTCTTTGTGTTCTGGAACGTAGCCCTGTTTCTTTGTGTTCTGGAACGTAGCCCTGTTTCTGTGTGTTCTGGAACGTAGCCCTGTTTCTGTGTGTTCTGGAACGTAGCCCTGTTTCTTTGTGTTCTGGAACGTAGCCCTGTTTCTTTGTGTTCTGGAACGTAGCCCTGTTTCTTTGTGTTCTGGAACGTAGCCCTGTTTCTTTGTGTTCTTGAACGTAGCCCTGTTTCTTTGTGTTCTGGAACGTAGCCCTGTTTCTTTGTGTTCTGGAACGTAGCCCTGTCTCTTTGTGTTCTGGAACGTAGCCCTGTTTCTGTGTGTTCTGGAACGTAGCCCTGTTTCTTTGTGTTCTGGAACGTAGCCCTGTTTCTGTGTGTTCTGGAACGTAGCCCTGTTTCTTTGTGTTCTGGAACGTAGCCCTGTTTCTTTGTGTTCTGGAACGTAGCCCTGTCTCTTTGTGTTCTGGAACGTAGCCCTGTTTCTGTGTGTTCTGGAACGTAGCCCTGTTTCTGTGTGTTCTGGAACATAGCCCTGTTTCTTTGTGTTCTGGAACGTAGCCCTGTTTCTTTGTGTTCTTGAACGTAGCCCTGTTTCTTTGTGTTCTGGAACGTAGCCCTGTTTCTGTGTGTTCTGGAACGTAGCCCTGTTTCTTTGTGTTCTGGAACGTAGCCCTGTTTCTGTGTGTTCTGGAACATAGCCCTGTTTCTTTGTTTTCTGGAACGTAGCCCTGTTTCTTTGTGTTCTGGAACGTAGCCCTGTTTCTGTGTGTTCTGGAACGTAGCCCTGTTTCTGTGTGTTCTGGAACGTAGCCCTGTTTCTTTGTGTTCTGGAACGTAGCCCTGTTTCTTTGTGTTCTGGAACGTAGCCCTGTTTCTTTGTGTTCTGGAACGTAGCCCTGTTTCTGTGTGTTCTGGAACGTAGCCCTGTTTCTTTGTGTTCTGGAACGTAGCCCTGTTTCTTTGTGTTCTTGAACGTAGCCCTGTTTCTTTGTGTTCTGGAACGTGTTAGTTACTCAGCTGGTCTCATCAGCTCCTTATTTAGTTCAGTTCATTCTGTTTGTGCCTTTTTGAGGTGTTTGTTTTGACTCTACTAAGCCTTTTTCTAGCTCGTTTGTGAGAACCAGTTATAGCCTTCAGTCCTAGTTTTGATTCACCTGCCTGTTTGCCTACCTGTGTATGACCATTGCATGCCTGTGACCACGATTCCTGCCCTCTGAGAAGGAGAAATAAACCCCTACCGCGCTCTGCGCGTGAATCTACACCTTTTTCTCAGAGTATTCATTACATTCACAAGTTTAAGGACCAGACATTACATCAGTTATATTTTTTTGAGGAAATGGAATTAACTTGTATTTATTCAGGGTAGAAAAATAACCACAAGGCCTCAACACCACAATTGACAAACTACTACAATCAAATAAACTACTACAATCGAAATCAACTACTACAACCAAATAAACTACTATAATCAGAATAAGTGCAATCCTCAATTAATTAATTCAACACCAGAGTCCTAAACTGCCTGGGGAAATCAAGGATTTTTTTTTTAGGTTATTCAAACAATTCCAACACTAAAACAAAAGGAGGATTTAATTGGTCAAGACCAGAGGGACCTCAAAGAGTTAATACATCCTGCTAGAGGTTTGGTAGCTCTTTTATTCGTTAGCACAAACAAATACAAATCAGTTGGAAGCTTGTGTAGACGAGCTTTGAAAACAAAAAGGGAACAATGATGTGATATACCGGACTTTAATGAGGACTGGAGGTTAGAATGAGGATTCAGTGGAGAATGGACTGGAGGTTAGAATGAGGATTCAGTGGAGAATGGACTGGAGGTTAGAATGAGGATTCAGTGGATAATTGACTGGAGGTTAGAATGAGGATTCAGTGGAGAATTGACTGGAGGTTAGAATGAGGATTCAGTGGAGAATTGACTGGATGTTAGAATGAGGATTCAGTGGAGAATTGACTGGAGGTTAGAATGAGGATTCAGTGGAGAATTGAGAATGGACTGGAGGTTAGAATGAGGATTCAGTGGAGAATTGACTGGATGTTAGAATGAGGATTCAGTGGAGAATGGACTGGATGTTAGAATGAGGATTCAGTGGAGAATTGACTGGAGGTTAGAATGAGGATTCAGTGGAGAATGGACTGGATGTTAGAATGAGGATTCAGTGGAGAATTGACTGGAGGTTAGAATGAGGATTCAGTGGAGAATTGACTGGATGTTAGAATGAGGATTCAGTGGAGAATTGACTGGAGGTTAGAATGAGGATTCAGTGGAGAATTGAGAATGGACTGGAGGTTAGAATGAGGATTCAGTGGAGAATTGACTGGATGTTAGAATGAGGATTCAGTGGAGAATGGACTGGATGTTAGAATGAGGATTCAGTGGAGAATTGACTGGAGGTTAGAATGAGGATTCAGTGGAGAATGGACTGGAGGTTAGAATGAGGATTCAGTGGAGAATGGACTGGAGGTTAGAATGAGGATTCAGTGGAGAATGGACTGGATGTTAGAATGAGGATTCAGTGGAGAATTGACTGGAGGTTAGAATGAGGATTCAGTGGAGAATGGACTGGAGGTTAGAATGAGGATTCAGTGGAGAATGGACTGGAGGTTAGAATGAGGATTCAGTGGAGAATGGACTGGATGTTAGAATGAGGATTCAGTGGAGAATGGACTGGAGGTTAGAATGAGGATTCAGTGGAGAATGGACTGGAGGTTAGAATGAGGATTCAGTGGAGAATGGACTGGAGGTTAGAATGAGGATTCAGTGGAGAATGGACTGGAGGTTAGAATGAGGATTCAGTGGAGAATGGACTGGAGGTTAGAATGAGGATTCAGTGGAGAATGGACTGGAGGTTAGAATGAGGATTCAGTGGAGAATGGACTGGAGGTTAGAATGAGGATTCAGTGGAGAATGGACTGGAGGTTAGAATGAGGATTCAGTGGAGAATGGACTGGAGGTTAGAATGAGGATTCAGTGGAGAATTGACTGGAGGTTAGAATGAGGATTCAGTGGAGAATGGACTGGAGGTTAGAATGAGGATTCAGTGGAGAATTGAGAATGGACTGGAGGTTAGAATGAGGATTCAGTGGAGAATTGACTGGATGTTAGAATGAGGATTCAGTGGAGAATTGACTGGATGTTAGAATGAGGATTCAGTGGAGAATGGACTGGATGTTAGAATGAGGATTCAGTGGAGAATTGAGAATGGACTGGAGGTTAGAATGAGGATTCAGTGGAGAATGGACTGGAGGTTAGAATGAGGATTCAGTGGAGAATTGAGAATGGACTGGAGGTTAGAATGAGGATTCAGTGGAGAATGGACTGGATGTTAGAATGAGGATTCAGTGGAGAATTGACTGGATGTTAGAATGAGGATTCAGTGGAGAATGGACTGGATGTTAGAATGATGATTCAGTGGAGAATTGAGAATGGACTGGAGGTTAGAATGAGGATTCAGTGGAGAATTGACTGGATGTTAGAATGAGGATTCAGTGGAGAATTGACTGGATGTTAGAATGAGGATTCAGTGGAGAATGGACTGGATGTTAGAATGAGGATTCAGTGGAGAATTGAGAATGGACTGGATGAAGCCAAGGGCTGCAGATGAAGCATCCGGAGGGTTTCCCAATGTAACGATTGTCCTCTTCCTCTGATGAGGAGTAAGAGAAGGTCGGACCAATTTGCAGAGTGGTAAATGTCCATTTTTAATAAGACAAACTGAACACTACAAAAATACAAAATAACAAAGTGAAACAAACGAAACAGTCCCGTGTGGTAACAAACACTAACACAGAAAATAATCACCCACAACTCAACAGTGAAACCAGGCTACCTAAATATGGTTCTCAATCAGGAACAACCAGGCTACCTAAATATGGTTCTCAATCAGGGACAATGATAAACAGCTGCCCCTGATTGAGAACCATACCAGGCCAAACACAGAAATCCCAAAACATAGAAAAAGGAACATAGACAACCCACCCAACTCACGCCCTGACCATACTAAAACAAAGACATAATAAAATAACTAAGGTCAGAACGTGACACCCAAACTCAGTCCTCAGGACCCCAATGGTTCACGTTTAGTTATTTTGCCCAAACACTACACAGCTGATTCAAGTAATCAACTCATCATCAAGCTTTGATCATTTGACTCAGTTGTGTAGTGCTAGGGGCAAACTACCATCACGTGGACCACTTGTGGTCCCGAGAACAGTTTGGGAAAGTTGCTGTGGTGAAGGTAATCAGGTAGACGTCAGGTCCTGGTAGTTTGGTTGCTGTGGTGAAGGTAATCAGGTAGACGTCAGGTCCAGGTAGTTTGGTTGCTGTGGTGAAGGTAATCAGGTAGACGTCAGGTCCTGGTAGTTTGGTTGCTGTGGTGAAGGTAATCAGGTAGACGTCAGGTCCTGGTAGTTTGGTTGCTGTGGTGAAGGTAATCAGTTAGACGTCAGGTCCTGGTAGTTTGGTTGCTGTGGTGAAGATAATCTGGTAGACGTTAGGTGCTAGTAGTTTGGTTGCTGTGGTGAAGGTAATCAGGTAGACGTTAGGTGCTGGTAGTTTGGTTGCTGTGGTGAAGATAATCTGGTAGACGTTAGGTGCTGGTAGTTTGGTTGCTGTGGTGAAGATAATCTGGTAGACGTTAGGTGCTGGTAGTTTGGTTGCTGTGGTGAAGGTTCAGGTAGACGTCACCGTCGGGTCCTGGTAGTTTGGTTGCTGTGGTGAAGGTTCAGGTAGACGTCACCGTCAGGTCCTGGTGGTTTGGTTGCTGTGGTGAAGGTTATCAGGTAGACGTTAGGTCCTGGTAGTTTGGTTACTGTGGTGAAGGTAGAGAAAGGTGACGAAGGGAAGGAGATGCGATACAAAACAGAGAGGAGGAGTGACTATTTTGTTTAAATAGGGTGGAAGTGGTGATTGAGAAAAGTGAGAACATGTGGAGTTAATTAATGGTTAGTAGTAGCTGGAGCTCGTTTGAGGAGCTGCGTTCAAGGCAACTAGTTAAGTGTTGCTAGGGGGCTGCGTTCAAGGCAACTAGTTAAGTGTTGCTAGGGGGCTGCGTTCAAGGCAACTAGTTAAGTGTTGCTAGGGGGCTGCGTTCAAGGCAACTAGTTAAGTGTTGCTAGGGGGCTGCTTTCAAGGCAACTAGTTAAGTGTTGCTAGGGGGCTGCGTTCAAGGCAACTAGTTAAGTGTTGCTAGGGGCTGCGTTCAAGGCAACTAGTTAAGTGTTGCTAGGGGGCTGCGTTCAAGGCAACTAGTTAAGTGTTGCTAGGGAGCTGCGTTCAAGGCAACTAGTTAAGTGTTGCTAGGGGGCTGCGTTCAAGGCAACTAGTTAAGTGTTGCTAGGGTACTGCGTTCAAGGCAACTAGTTAAGTGTTGCTAGGGGGCTGCGTTCAAGGCAACTAGTTAAGTGTTGCTAGGGGGCTGCGTTCAAGGCAACTAGTTAAGTGTTGCTAGGGGCTGCGTTCAAGGCAACTAGTTAAGTGTTGCTAGGGGCTGCGTTCAAGGCAACTAGTTAAGTGTTGCTAGGGGCTGCGTTCAAGGCAACTAGTTAAGTGTTGCTAGGGGCTGCGTTCAAGGCAACTAGTTAAGTGTTGCTAGGGGGCTGCGTTCAAGACAACTAGTTAAGTGTTGCTAGGGGCTGCGTTCAAGGCAACTAGTTAAGTGTTGCTAGGGGGCTGCGTTCAAGGCAACTAGTTAAGTGTTGCTAGGGGCTGCGTTCAAGGCAACTAGTTAAGTGTTGCTAGGGGCTGCGTTCAAGGCAACTAGTTAAGTGTTGCTAGGGGGCTGCGTTCAAGGCAACTAGTTAAGTGTTGCTAGGGGGCTGCGTTCAAGGCAACTAGTTAAGTGTTGCTAGGGGGCTGCGTTCAAGGCAACTAGTTAAGTGTTGCTAGGGGGCTGCGTTCAAGGCAACTAGTTAAGTGTTGCTAGGGGGCTGCGTTCAAGGCAACTAGTTAAGTGTTGCTAGGGGCTGCGTTCAAGGCAACTAGTTAAGTGTTGCTAGGGGCTGCGTTCAAGGCAACTAGTTAAGTGTTGCTAGGGGCTGCGTTCAAGGCAACTAGTTAAGTGTTGCTAGGGGCTGCGTTCAAGGCAACTAGTTAAGTGTTGCTAGGGGGCTGCGTTCAAGACAACTAGTTAAGTGTTGCTAGGGGCTGCGTTCAAGGCAACTAGTTAAGTGTTGCTAGGGGGCTGCGTTCAAGGCAACTAGTTAAGTGTTGCTAGGGGCTGCGTTCAAGGCAACTAGTTAAGTGTTGCTAGGGGGCTGCGTTCAAGGCAACTAGTTAAGTGTTGCTAGGGGGCTGCGTTCAAGGCAACTAGTTAAGTGTTGCTAGGGGCTGCGTTCAAGGCAACTAGTTAAGTGTTGCTAGGGGCTGCGTTCAAGGCAACTAGTTAAGTGTTGCTAGGGGATGCGTTCAAGGCAACTAGTTAAGTGTTGCTAGGGGGCTGCGTTCAAGGCAACTAGTTAAGTGTTGCTAGGGGGCTGCGTTCAAGGCAACTAGTTAAGTGTTGCTAGGGGCTGCGTTCAAGGCAACTAGTTAAGTGTTGCTAGGGGGCTGCGTTCAAGGCAACTAGTTAAGTGTTGCTAGGGGGCTGCGTTCAAGGCAACTAGTTAAGTGTTGCTAGGGGGCTGCGTTCAAGGCAACTAGTTAAGTGTTGCTAGGGGGCTGCGTTCAAGGCAACTAGTTAAGTGTTGCTAGGGGGCTGCGTTCAAGGCAACTAGTTAAGTGTTGCTAGGGGGCTGCGTTCAAGGCAACTAGTTAAGTGTTGCTAGGGGGCTGCTTTCAAGGCAACTAGTTAAGTGTTGCTACAACACGACTAACACTAACACGACTAACACAACACGACTAACACAACACAACACAACACGACTAACACAACACGACTAACACAACACGACTAACACAACACAACTAACACCAACACGACTAACACAACACAACACAACTAACACCAACACGACTAACACAACACAACACGACTAACACAACACGACTAACACAACACGACTAACACAACACAACACGACTAACTCAATGCTTTTATGATCAGGATCCTATAGGATGACAGACGGACAGAAATACAGACGATGCAGGCGGAAACTCACGTGAAAACATTCATGGACATTAAGCTAGATAGCTGTTGCTAGCCGTTTTCCTGGGAGATGAACATTGGGTTGCTATTTTACATGACAGGGTCTTTGTAGAAATGTTACCCGGAGTCATGCTACATCTTGTGTTTCTCTACTCCGACGATTAATTCACAGATTAAAAGGGAAACATAGTTAGTTTTATAAATGTATTTATCTTTCATTACTCTCTCTTTGTTTGTTTGTTTGTTGTTGTCTTTCAAGCATCCATGTGGGTTTGTAACTTCCTGATTTCGTTTAAGGAGTGGACTTGCAGCGCGTGGAGTGTCTCATATAGAAAGCACGTTCTATTACACGTACGTGTAAATGTATTTTGTAACTCTAGCGCACACACAACGTGGCTGGTCTAGTCAGGGTGTAAATTGCATCTGCGAGCCCGGAGCAGAGTGAGTGAGGGCAGCTGGCTTGGAGGCTGGTTTCCAATGGAGACAAGCTCAATCATATACAGTAGATTGTGGAAAGTAGGTTCACTAGCAAGGCGTCTGTGAGTGGGGAAAGTATGTTCACTAGCAAGGCGTCTGTGAGTGGGGAAAGTAGGTTCACTAGCAAGGCGTCTGTGAGTGGGGAAAGTAGGTTCACTAGCAAGGCATCTGTGAGTGGGGAAAGTAGGTTCACTAGCAAGGCGTCTGTGAGTGGGGAAAGTAGGTTCACTAGCAAGGCATCTGTGAGTGGGGAAAGTAGGTTCCCTAGAGAGGGGTCTGTGTGAGTGGAGAAAGTAGGTTCACTAGCAAGGCATCTGTGAGTGGGGAAAGTAGGTTCACTAGCAAGGCATCTGTGAGTGGGGAAAGTAGGTTCACTAGCAAGGCATCTGTGAGTGGGGAAAGTAGGTTCACTAGCGAGGCATCTGTGAGTGGGGAAAGTAGGTTCACTAGAGAGGGGTCTGTGTGAGTGGGTAAAGTAGGTTCCCTAGAGAGGGGTCTGTGTGAGTGGAGAAAGTAGGTTCCCTAGAGAGGGGTCTGTGTGAGTGGGGAAAGTAGGTTCCCTAGAGAGGGGTCTGTGTGAGTGGGGAAAGTAGGTTCCCTAGAGAGGGGTCTGTGTGAGTGGAGAAAGTAGGTTCCCTAGAGAGGGGTCTGTGTGAGTGGGGAAAGTAGGTTCCCTAGAGAGGGGTCTGTGTGAGTGGAGAAAGTAGGTTCCCTAGAGAGGGGTCTGTGTGAGTAGAGAAATTAGGTTCACTAGAGAGGGGTCTGTGTGAGTGGGAAAGTAGGTTCCCTAGAGAGGGGTCTGTGTGAGTGGAGAAATTAGGTTCACTAGCTAGGGGTCTGTGTGAGTGGGTTGATTCACTATTCAACTGTCTTTTCTCTGTCAATGACGACAAAGCAGATACGAATACAGTATCAAGGTGTCTATATACCAGTGTAGTATCATGGTGTCTATATACCAGTGTAGTATCATGGTGTCTATATACCAGTGTAGTATCATGGTGTCTATATACCAGTGTCTATATACCAGTGTAGTATCATGGTGTCTATATACCAGTGTAGTATCATGGTGTCTGTATACCAGTGTAGTATCATGGTGTCTATATACCAGTGTAGTATCATGGCGTCTATATACCAGTGTAGTATCATGGTGTCTATATACCTGTGTCTATATACCAGTGTAGTATCATGGTGTCTATATACCAGTGTAGTATCATGGTGTCTGTATACCAGTGTAGTATCATGGTGTCTATATACCAGTGTAGTATCATGGTGTCTATATACCAGTGTAGTATCATGGTGTCTATATACCAGTGTAGTATCACGGTGTCTATATACCAGTGTAGTATCATGGTGTCTATATACCAGTGTCTATATACCAGTGTAGTATCACGTTGTCTATATACCAGTGTAGTATCATGGTGTCTATATACCAGTGTAGTATAATGGTGTCTATATACCAGTGTAGTATCATGGTGTCTATATACCAGTGTAGTATCATGGTATCTATATACCAGTGTCTATATACCAGTGTAGTATCATGGTGTCTATATACCAGTGTAGTATCATGGTGTCTGTATACAAGTGTAGTATCATGGTGTCTATATACCAGTGTAGTATCATGGTGTCTATATACCAGTGTCTATGTACCAGTGTAGTATCATGGTGTCTGTATACCAGTGTAGTATCATGGTGTCTATATACCAGTGTAGTATCATGGTGTCTATATACCAGTGTCTATATACCAGTGTAGTATCATGATGTCTATATACCAGTGTCTATATACCAGTGTAGTATCATGGTGTCTATATACCAGTGTAGTATCACAGTGTCTATATACCAGTGTAGTATCATGGTGTCTATATACCAGTGTAGTATCATGGTGTCTATATACCAGTGTCTATATACCAGTGTAGTATCATGGTGTCTATATACCAGTGTCTATATACCAGTGTAGTATCATGGTGTCTATATACCAGTGTAGTATCATGGTGTCTGTATACCAGTGTAGTATCATGGTGTCTATATACCAGTGTAGTATCATGGTGTCTATATACCAGTGTCTATGTACCAGTGTAGTATCATGGTGTCTGTATACCAGTGTAGTATCATGGTGTCTATATACCAGTGTAGTATCATGGTGTCTATATACCAGTGTCTATATACCAGTGTAGTATCATGGTGTCTATATACCAGTGTCTATATACCAGTGTAGTATCATGGTGTCTATATACCAGTGTAGTATCACGGTGTCTATATACCAGTGTAGTATCACGGTGTCTATATACCAGTGTAGTATCACGGTGTCTATATACCAGTGTAGTATCATGGTGTCTATATACCAGTGTCTATATACCAGTGTAGTATCATGGTGTCTATATGCCAGTGTAGTATCATGGTGTCTGTATACCAGTGTAGTATCGTGGTGTCTATATACCAGTGCAGTATCATGGTGTCTATATACCAGTGTCTATATACCAGTGTAGTATCATGGTGTCTATATACAAGTGCAGTAGTGGCATGGCTTCTTTATAGGCCTGTATTGGTCAATAGTGCCTTGCCTAGTCTATCTCCACATCCCAGTTGGCTAAGACATACAGTCTCTAAGGGAATTTAGTTGAATGGTCCCATCCCAGTTGGCTAAGACATACAGTCTCTAAGGGAATTGAGTTGAATGGTCCCATCCCAGTTGGCTAAGACATACAGTCGCTAAGGGAATGGAGTTGAATGGTCCCATCCCAGTTGGCTAAGACATACAGTCTCTAAGGGAATTGAGTTGAATGGTCCCATCCCAGTTGGCTAAGACATACAGTCGCTAAGGGAATGGAGTTGAATGGTCCCATACAGTCTTTGTATTCTATTTCTAATGATGTACAGTTTATACAACAGGCCTATGTGGTCACAGTTTACCTGTCCCCCATTCTGTTTGGTTACAGCCATATAGTACAGTCGGCTTATATCCTAATAGGTTTTCTCCTCCGAGAACATAACGTCCAGTTCGCACAGAGAGTCGGGGTTGATTGTGGAGTGAGTGGCGGATTGGAGCAGATTTACTGCCGTGCTCATTTTGTGGTCTCTGCACCCCTCTCCAAGTTGCCTGGGTAATAATGCTCTGTCATGATTAAGGTGCTCTGCCAATGTGTACATGATTAAGGTGCTCTGTCAATGTGTACATGATTAAGGTGATCTGTCAATGTGTACATGATTAAGGTGCTCTGTTAATGTGTACATGATTAAGGTGATCTGTCAATGTGTACATGATTAAGGTGATCTGTCAACGTGTACATGATTAAGGTGATCTGTCAACGTGTACATGATTAAGGTGATCTGTCAACGTGTACATGATTAAGGTGCTCTGTTAATGTGTACATGATTAAGGTGCTCTGTCAACGTGTACATGATTAAGGTGATCTGTTAATGTGTACATGATTAAGGTGCTCTGTTAATGTGTACATGATTAAGGTGCTCTCTCAACGTGTACATGATTAAGGTGATCTGTTAATGTGTACATGATTAAGGTGATCTGTTAATGTGTACATGATTAAGGTGCTCTGTTAATGTGTACATGATTAAGGTGATCTGTTAATGTGTACATGATTAAGGTGATCTGTTAATGTGTACATGATTAAGGTGCTCTGTCAATGTGTACATGATTAAGGTGCTCAGTCTGTGGTCTTCCTTGACACGGGGGATGAGGGATACGTTGAAGAGAGGGAACACCATTAGATATGCCCGATGGGGGGGTGGTGTCCAGCACTATAGGATATACTGTAGATATGCCCGATGGGGGGGGGGGGGGGGGTCCAGCACTATAGGATATACTGTAGATATGCCCGATGGGGGGGGGGGGGGGTCCAGCACTATAGGATATACTGTAGATATGCCCGATGGGGGGGGGGGTTGTCCAGCACTATAGGATATACTGTAGATATGCCCGATGGGGGGGGGGGTGTCCAGCACTATAGGATATACTGTAGATATGCCCGATGGGGGGGGGGGGGGGGGGTGTCCAGCACTGTAGGATATACTGTAGATATGCCCGATGGGGGGGGGGGGGGGGTGTCCAGCACTATAGGATATACTGTAGATATGCCCGATGGGGGGGGGGGTGTCCAGCACTATAGGATATACTGTAGATATGCCTGATGGGGGGGTGGTGTCCAGCACTATAGGATATGCTTGATGGGGGGGGGGGGGTGTCCAGCACTATAGGATATACTGTAGATATGCCCGATGGGGGGGGGGGGGGGGGGGGTGTCCAGCACTATAGGATGTACTGTAGATATGCCCGATGGGGGGGTGGTGTCCAGCACTATAGGATATACTGTAGATATGCCCGATGGGGGGGGGGGGGGTGTCCAGCACTATAGGATATGCTTGATGGGGGGGGGGGGGGGGGGTGTCCAGCACTATAGGATATACTGTAGATATGCTCGATGGGGGGGGGGGGGGGTGGTGTCCAGCACTATAGGATATGCTTGATGGGGAGGGGGGGGGGTGTCCAGCACTATAGGATATACTGTAGATATGCCCGATGGGGGGGGGGGGGTGGTGTCCAGCACTATAGGATATGCTTGATGGGGAGGGGGGGGGGTGTCCAGCACTATAGGATATACTGTAGATATGCCCGATGGGGGGGGGGGGGTGGTGTCCAGCACTATAGGATATGCTTGATGGGGAGGGGGGGGGGTGTCCAGCACTATAGGATATACTGTAGATATGCCCGATGGGGGGGGGGGGTGTCCAGCACTATAGGATATACTGTAGATATGCCCGATGGGGGGTGCATTGCTTTGGCTTGTTTATATGGTGTCAGTCGATGAAGCAACATTGAACATATATAACCTAACCCCCAACACGTTGGAATGGTAATTAGGTCCTTCCTTGGAAACGCACGGCATTACTGTCAGTAGAACATCAATGATTTAATTATGCAGAACCTACACTTCTGACCAGAGCGCTGTCACCCTAGTCTCTATATAGTACACTTCTGACCAGAGCCCTATGTCACCCTAGTCCCTATATAGTACACTTCTGACCAGAGCCCTATGTCACCCTAGTCCCTATATAGTACACTTCTGACCAGAGCGCTATGTCACCCTAGTCTCTACATAGTACACTTCTGACCAGAGCGCTATGTCACCCTAGTCTCTACATAGTACACTTCTGACCAGAGCGCTATGTCACCCTAGTCCCTATATAGTACACTTCTGACCAGAGCGCTATGTCACCCTAGTCTCTACGTAGTACACTTCTGACCAGAGCGCTATGTCACCCTAGTCCCTATATAGTACACTTCTGACCAGAGCGCTGTCACCCTAGTCTCTATATAGTACACTTCTTACCAGAGCGCTATGTCACCCTAGTCTCTATATAGTACACTTCTGACCAGAGCGCTATGTCACCCTAGTCTCTATATAGTACACTTCTGACCAGAGCGCTGTCACCCTAGTCCCTATATAGTACACTTCTGACCAGAGCGCTGTCACCCTAGTCTCTATATAGTACACTTCTGACCAGAGCCCCATGGGTGCCATTTGGGATGGTGCCCCAGTGTTTTAGGTGCAGATTGACATTTATTGTCATGAATCCTGCCCAGGAGGCAGCTCTGCAGAGAGGTCATTAGCTGGCACAGACACAAAGTCATCAAATCTAATTTTAAACCTAACTTTAACCTTAACAACCCTGCTAACCCTAACCTTAACGACCATGCTAACCTTAACCTTAACGACCCTGCTAACCCTAACTGTAACGACCCTGCTAACCTTAACCTTAACGACCCTGCTAACTTTAACCTTAACGACCCTGCTAACCTTAACCTTAACAACCCTGCTAACCTTAACAACCCTGCTAACCCTAACCTTAACAACCCTGCTAACCTGAACCTTAAATACCCTGCTAACCTTAACGACCCTGCTAACCTTAACCTTAACGACCCTGCTAACTTTAACCTTAACGACCCTGCTAACCTTAACTTTAACAACCCTGCTAACCTTAACGACCCTGCTAACCCTAACCTTAACGACCCTGCTAACCTTAACCTTAACAACCCTGCTAACTTTAACCTTAACGACCCTGCTAACCTTAACCTTAACAACCCTGCTAACCTTAACGACCCTGCTAACCCTAACCCTAACAACCCTGCTAACCTGAACCTTAACAACCCTGCTAACCTTAACGACCCTGCTAACCCTAACCTTAACAACCCTGCTAACCTTAACGACCCTAATAACTTTAACCTTAACGACCCTGCTAACCCTAACCTTAACAACCCTGCTAACCTGAACCTTAACAACCCTGCTAACCTTAACGACCCTGCTAACCTTAACCTTAACAACCCTGCTAACTTTAACCTTAACGACCCTGCTAACCTTAACCTTAACAACCTTGCTAACCTTAACGACCCTGATAACCCTAACCTTAACGACCCTGCTAACCTTAACCTTAACGACCCTGCTAACTTTAACCTTAACAACCCTGCTAACCTTAACCTTAACAACCCTGCTAACCCTAACCTTAACAACCCTGCTAACCCTAACCTTAACACCCTGCTAACCTTAACGGCCCTGCCTGCTAACCCTAACCTTAACGACCCTGCTAACCTTAACCTTAACGATCCTGCTAACTTTAACCTTAACGACCCTGCTAACCCTAACCTTAACAACCCTGCTAACCTGAACCTTAACAACCCTGTTAACCTTAATAACCCTGCTAACCTTAACCTTAAAAACACTGCTAACCCTAACCTTAACAACACTGCTAACCTTAACCTTAACAACACTGCTAACCCTAACCTTAACAACACTCCTAACCCTAACCTTAACAACACTGCTAACCCTAACCCTAACCGTAACAACACTCCTAACCCTAACCTTAACCTTAAAAACACTGCTAACCCTAACCTTAACAACACTGCTAACCTTAACCTTAAAAACACTGCTAACCCTAACCTTAACAACCCTGCTAACCTTAACCTTAACAACCCTGCTAACCTTAACCTTAACAACACTGCTAACTCTAACCTGAACCTTAACAACACTGGTAACCCTAACCTTAACAACACTGCTAACCCTAACCTTAACCTTAACAACACTGCTAACCCTAACCTTAACAACACTGCTAACCCTAACCTTAACCTTAACAACACTGCTAACCTTAACCTTAACAACTTTGCTAACCCTAACCTTAACAACACTGCTAACCTTAACCTTAACAACACTGCTAACCCTAACCTTAACGACCCTGCTAACGCTAACCTTAACCACACTCCTAACCCTAACCTTAACACTGCTAACCCTAACCCTAACCTTAACAACACTCCTAACCTTAGCAACACCTCTAACCCTAACCTTAACCTTAACCACCCTGCTAACCCTAACCTTAACGACCCTGCTAACCTTCACAACACTGCTATCCCTAACCTTAACAACACTGCTAACTCTAACCTTAACAACCCTGCTAACCTTAACCTTAACGACCCTGCTATCCTTAACCTTAACAACACTCCTAACCCTAACCCTAACAACACTGCTAACCCTAACCTTAACAACACTGCTAACCTTAACCTTAACACTGCTAACCCTAACAACACTGCTAACACTAACCCTAACAACACTGCTAACCCTAACCTTACAACACTGCTAACCCTAACCCTAACAACACTGCTAAACCTAACCTTACAACACTGCTAACCCTAACCTTAACCTTAACCACACTCCTAACCATAACCTTAACCTTAACCACACTCCTAACCTTAACAACACTGCTAACCCTAACCCTAACCTTAACCTTAACACTGCTAACCCTAACCCTAACAACACTGGTAACCTTAACAACACTGCTAACCCTAACCTTAACAACACTCCTAACCCTAACCTTAACAACACTCCTAACCTTAACCTTAGCAACACTGCTAACCCTAACCTTAACAACACTGCTAACCCTAACCTTAACAACACTGATAACCCTAACCTTAACAACACTCCTAACCCTAACCTTAACAACACTGCTAACCCTAACCCTAACCCTAACACTAACCCTAACCTTAGCCTTAACAACCCTGCTAACCCTAACCTTAACCTTAACAACACTGCTAACCCTAACCTTAACAACCCTGCTAAACCTAACCTTAGCCACACTGCTAACATTAACCTTAACAACACTCCTAACCTTAACAACACTGGTAACCCTAACCTTACCAACACTCCTAACCTTAACAACACTGCTAACCCTAACCCTAACAACCCTGCTAACCCTAACCTTAACAACACTGCTAACCCTAACCTTAACAATACTGCTAACCCTAACCTTAACAACCCTGCTAACCCTAACCGTAACAACACTGGTAACCCTAACCTTAACAACACTCCTAACCTTAACAACACTGCTAACCCTAACCTTAACAATACTGCTAACCCTAACCTTAACAACCCTGCTAACCCTAACCTTAACAACCCTGCTAACCCTAACCTTAACCTTAACAACACTGCTAACCCTAACCTTAACAACCCTGCTAACCCTAACCTTAACTTTAACAACCCTGCTAACCCTAACCTTAACTTTAACAACACTGCTAACATGAACCTTAACAACACTCCTAACCCTAACCTTAACAACCCTGCTAACCCTAACCTTAACAACACTGCTAACCCTAACCTTAACCTTAACAACACTGCTATCCCTAACCCTAACCTTAACCTTAACAACACTGCTAACTCTAACCTGAACCTTAACAACACTGGTAACCCTAACCTTAACAACACTGCTAACCCTAACCTTAACCTTAACAACACTGCTAACCCTAACCTTAACAACACTGCTAACCCTAACCTTAACCTTAACAACACTGCTAACCTTAACCTTAACAACTTTGCTAACCCTAACCTTAACAACACTGCTAACCTTAACCTTAACAACACTGCTAACCCTAACCTTAACGACCCTGCTAACGCTAACCTTAACCACACTCCTAACCCTAACCTTAACACTGCTAACCCTAACCCTAACCTTAACAACACTCCTAACCTTAGCAACACCTCTAACCCTAACCTTAACCTTAACCACCCTGCTAACCCTAACCTTAACGACCCTGCTAACCTTCACAACACTGCTATCCCTAACCTTAACAACACTGCTAACTCTAACCTTAACAACCCTGCTAACCTTAACCTTAACGACCCTGCTATCCTTAACCTTAACAACACTCCTAACCCTAACCCTAACAACACTGCTAACCCTAACCTTAACAACACTGCTAACCTTAACCTTAACACTGCTAACCCTAACAACACTGCTAACACTAACCCTAACAACACTGCTAACCCTAACCTTACAACACTGCTAACCCTAACCCTAACAACACTGCTAAACCTAACCTTACAACACTGCTAACCCTAACCTTAACCTTAACCACACTCCTAACCATAACCTTAACCTTAACCACACTCCTAACCTTAACAACACTGCTAACCCTAACCCTAACCTTAACCTTAACACTGCTAACCCTAACCCTAACAACACTGGTAACCTTAACAACACTGCTAACCCTAACCTTAACAACACTCCTAACCCTAACCTTAACAACACTCCTAACCTTAACCTTAGCAACACTGCTAACCCTAACCTTAACAACACTGCTAACCCTAACCTTAACAACACTGATAACCCTAACCTTAACAACACTCCTAACCCTAACCTTAACAACACTGCTAACCCTAACCCTAACCCTAACCCTAACCCTAACCTTAGCCTTAACAACCCTGCTAACCCTAACCTTAACCTTAACAACACTGCTAACCCTAACCTTAACAACCCTGCTAAACCTAACCTTAGCCACACTGCTAACATTAACCTTAACAACACTCCTAACCTTAACAACACTGGTAACCCTAACCTTACCAACACTCCTAACCTTAACAACACTGCTAACCCTAACCCTAACAACCCTGCTAACCCTAACCTTAACAACACTGCTAACCCTAACCTTAACAATACTGCTAACCCTAACCTTAACAACCCTGCTAACCCTAACCGTAACAACACTGGTAACCCTAACCTTAACAACACTCCTAACCTTAACAACACTGCTAACCCTAACCTTAACAATACTGCTAACCCTAACCTTAACAACCCTGCTAACCCTAACCTTAACAACCCTGCTAACCCTAACCTTAACCTTAACAACACTGCTAACCCTAACCTTAACAACCCTGCTAACCCTAACCTTAACTTTAACAACCCTGCTAACCCTAACCTTAACTTTAACAACACTGCTAACATGAACCTTAACAACACTCCTAACCCTAACCTTAACAACCCTGCTAACCCTAACCTTAACAACACTGCTAACCCTAACCTTAACCTTAACAACACTGCTATCCCTAACCCTAACCTTAGCCTTAACAACACTGCTCTCCCTAACCCTAACCTTAGCCTTAACAACACTGCTAACCCTAACCTTAACAACACTGCCAACCCTAACCTTAACCTTAACAACACTGCTAACCCTAACCTTAACAACACTGCTATCCCTAACCTTAGCCACACTGCTAACATTAACCTTAACCACACTCCTAACCCTAACCTTAACCACACTGCTAACCTTAACCTTAGCCACACTGCTATCCCTAACCTTAGCCCCACTGCTAACCCTAACCTTAGCCACAATGCTAACCCTAACCTTAACAACACTGCTATCCCTAACCTTAGCCACACTGCTAACCCTAACCTTAACCACACTCCTAACCCTAACCTTAACCACACTGCTAACCCTAACCTTAACAACACTCCTAACCCTAACCTTAACAACCCTGCTAACCCTAACCTTAACAACCCTGCTAACCCTAACCTTAACCTTAACACTGCTAACCCGAACCTTAACAACCCTGCTAACCCTAACCTTAACAACCCTGCTAACCCTAACCTTAACCTTAACAACACTGCTAACCCGAACCTTAACAACCCTGCTAACCCTAACCTTAACTTTAACAACACTGCTAACATGAACCTTAACAACACTCCTAACCCTAACCTTAACAACACTGCTAACCCTAACCTTAACCTTAACAACACTGCTATCCCTAACTCTAACCTTAGCCTTAACAACACTGCTCTCCCTAACCCTAACCTTAGCCTTAACAACACTGCTAACCCTAACCTTAACAACACTGCCAACGCTAACCTTAACCTTAACAACACTGCTATCCCTAACCTTAGCCACACTGCTAACATTAACCTTAACCACACTCCTAACCCTAACCTTAACCACACTGCTAACCTTAACCTTAGCCACACTGCTATCCCTAACCTTAGCCACACTGCTAACCCTAACCTTAGCCACACTGCTAACCCTAACCTTAACAACACTGCTATCCCTAACCTTAGCCACACTGCTAACCCTAACCTTAACCACACTCCTAACCCTAACCTTAACCACACTGCTAACCCTAACCTTAACAACACTCCTAACCCTAACCTTAACAACACTGCTAACCCTATCCTTAACCTTAACCACACTGCTAACCCTAACCTTAACAACACTCTAACCCTAACCTTAACAACACTCCTAACCCTAACCTTAACACTGCTAACCCTAACCTTAACAACACTGCTAACCCTAACCTTAACAACACTCTAACCCTAACCTTAACAACACTCCTAACCCTAACCTTAACCTTAGCAACACTGCTAACCCTAACCTTAACACTGCTAACCCTAACCTTAACAACACTGCTAACCCTAACCTTAACAACACTCCTAACCCTAACCTTAACCTTAGCAACACTGCTAACCCTAACCCTAACAACACTGGTAACCTTAACAAAACTCCTAACCTGAACCTTAACAACACTCCTAACCCTAACCTTAACCTTAGCAACACTGCTAACCCTAACCTTAACACTGCTAACCCTAACCTGAACCTTAACAACACTCCTAACCCTAACCTTACCAACACTGCTAACCCTAACCTGAACCTTAACAACACTCCTAAACCTAACCTTAATAATTAACAACACTGCTAACCCTAACCTTGACCTTAACCACACTGCTAACCCTAACCTTAACAACACTCCTAACCCTAACCCTAACCTTAACAACACTCCTAACCCTAACCTTAACCACACTGCTAACCCTAACCTTAAAAAACACTCCTAACCTAGTTAAATAAAGGTGTAAAAAGAAATCGGTGTCCAAAAATCCTGATTAATCGGTCGACCTCTAGTGTGTTTGTGCATGTCTGTGTGAGTGTTTGTGTGAGGTGTGTGTGTGTGTCTGTACGTCTGTACGACTGTGCATGTGTGTGTGTGTGTGTGTACGACTGTGCATGTGTGCTAAGGTGCAGAGAATCAGAGCAGGTGGTCAGTCCAGTTCAAGTGTTCAGCAGTCTGAGCCTGTCCCTGAGCCTGATGGACCTCACGCTCTGATACAGTCTGTTGGCATGTAGATAGAAACGGTCTCTGAGCCTGTTGGTATCAGACCTCATGCTCTGATACAGTCTACAACGCGGTAAGGGAGAGAACAGCTTGTGACTGGGGTGTGTGGGGTCCTTGATGATGCTGTGGGTGTTCCTCAGGTATTGTTTCGAGTAGATGTCCTGGATGGGTGGGAGCACGGAGGGCCTTGCAGTCGTGGACGGAGCAATTCCCGTACCAGGCAGTGATGCAATCGGTCAGGACACAGTCGACGGTGCAGCTGTGGTATTTGGAGAGTATTTGGTTGGCGACATGCCAAATATCTTCAGCCGTTTTAGGGAGAAGAGACGCTGTTGCGCCCTCTTGACAAGACTGGCGGAGTTGATCCATGTCAAGTCCTCAGGGATGTGGACGCCGAGGAACTTAAAACGGCTGTCTCTCTCTGCTGTCGTATATAGACCACGTTTAGAATTCTGTCTTCCTCCCTGTCAGGTTGCAAGAGCGAATCCCTGGGGCGGCAGGTAGCCTAGTGGTTAGTGTGTAGAGGCGGCAGGTAGCCTAGTGGTTAGAGTGTAGAGGCGGCAGGTAGCCTAGTGGTTAGAGTGTAGAGGAGGCAGGTAGCCTAGTGGTTAGAGTGTAGAGGAGTCAGGTAGCCTAGTGGTTAGAGTGTAGAGGCGGCAGGTAGCCTAGTGGTTAGAGTGTAGAGGAGGCAGGTAGCCTAGTGGTTAGTGTGTAGAGGCGGCAGGTAGCCTAGTGGTTAGTGTGTAGAGGAGGCAGGTAGCCTAGTGGTTAGAGTGTAGAGGCGGCAGGTAGCCTAGTGGTTAGTGTGTAGAGGCGGCAGGTAGCCTAGTGGTTAGTGTGTAGAAGCGGCAGGTAGCCTAGTGGTTAGAGTGTAGAGGCGGCAGGTAGCCTAGTGGTTAGAGTGTAGAGGCGGCAGGTAGCCTAGTGGTTAGTGCGTTGGACTAATAACCCAAAAAGTTGCAAGATCGAATCCCCGAGCTGACAAGGTACAAATCTGCCGTTCTGCCCCTGAACAAGGCAGTTAACCCACTGTTTCTAGGCCGTCATTGTACATACGAATTTGTTCTTAACTGACTTGCCTAGTTAAATAAAGGTTACTTTTTTACATTTTTTATCCCTCCACGTGTCAGCCCCTCTTCGGTATTCACACACACACACGTCACTGCATTGAAGATGATGATGTAACACAACGAAACATACTCCTACAGAGACACACATACAGTAGTGCGCACACACACACACACACACACACACACACACACACACACACACACACACACACACACACACACACACACACACACACACACACACACACACAGGACATCTAGGTCATATAAACAAAGCTGTGTATCGTTGCTCTACATCAAGAACAACATATCAGTTGACATGTCTGAGAAACAGCCATGTTGTGTCATGAGGAGAACAGCCATGTTGTGTCATGAGGGGAACAGCCATGTTGTGTCATGAGAGGAGAACAGCCATGTTGTGTCATGAGGGGAACAGCCATGTTGTGTCATGAGGGGAGAACAGCCATGTTGTGTCATGAGGGGGGAACAGCCATGTTGTGTCATGAGGGGAACAGCCATGTTGTGTCATGAGGGGAACAGCCATGTTGTGTCATGAGAGGAGAACAGCCATGTTGTGTCATGAGGGGAACAGCCATGTTGTGTCATGAGAGGAGAACAGCCATGTTGTGTCATGAGGGGAACAGCCATGTTGTGTCATGAGGAGAACAGCCATGTTGTGTCATGAGGGGAACAGCCATGTTGTGTCATGAGGAGAACAGCCATGTTGTGTCATGAGGGGAACAGCCATGTTGTGTCATGAGAGGAGAACAGCCATGTTGTGTCATGAGGGGAACAGCCATGTTGTGTCATGAGGGGAACAGCCATGTTGTGTCATGAGGTGAACAGCCATGTTGTGTCATGAGGGGAACAGCCATGTTGTGTCATGAGAGGAGAACAGCCATGTTGTGTCATTAGGGGAACAGCCATGTTGTGTCATGAGGGGAGAACAGCCATGTTGTGTCATGAGGGGGGAACAGCCATGTTGTGTCATGAGGGGAACAGCCATGTTGTGTCATGAGGGGAACAGCCATGTTGTGTCATGAGAGGAGAACAGCCATGTTGTGTCATGAGGGGAACAGCCATGTTGTGTCATGAGGAGAACAGCCATGTTGTGTCATGAGGGGAACAGCCATGTTGTGTCATGAGGAGAACAGCCATGTTGTGTCATGAGGGGAACAGCCATGTTGTGTCATGAGAGGAGAACAGCCATGTTGTGTCATGAGGGGAACAGCCATGTTGTGTCATGAGGGGAACAGCCATGTAGTGTCATGAGGAGAACAGCCATGTTGTGTCATGAGGGGAACAGCCATGTTGTGTCATGAGAGGAGAACAGCCATGTTGTGTCATGAAGGGAACAGCCATGTTGTGTCATGAGGGGGGAACAGCCATGTTGTGTCATGAGAGGAGAACAGCCATGTTGTGTCATGAGGGGAACAGCCATGTTTTGTCATGAGAGGAGAACAGCCATGTTGTGTCATGAGGGGAACAGCCATGTTGTGTCATGAGGGGGAAACAGCCATGTTGTGTCATGAGGGGAACAGCCATGTTGTGTCATGAGAGGAGAACAGCCATGTTGTGTCATGAGAGGTGAACAGCCATGTTGTGTCATGAGGGGGGAACAGCCATGTTGTGTCATGAGGGGAACAGCCATGTTGTGTCATGAGGGGAACAGCCATGTTGTGTCATGAGGGGAACAGCCATGTTGTGTCATGAGGGGAACAGCCATGTTGTGTCATGAGGGGAACAGCCATGTTGTGTCATGAGGGGAACAGCCATGTTGTGTCATGAGGGGAACAGCCATGTTGTGTCATGAGGGGAACAGCCATGTTGTGTCATGAGGGGGGAACAGCCATGTTGTGTCATGAGGGGAACAGCCATGTTGTGTCATGAGAGGAACAGCCATGTTGTGTCATGAGGGGAACACCCATGTTGTGTCATGAGAGGAGAACAGCCATGTTGTGTCATGAGGGGAACAGCCATGTTGTGTCATGAGGAGAACAGCCATGTTGTGTCATGAGGGGGGAACAGCCATGTTGTGTCATGAGAGGAACAGCCATGTTGTGTCATGAGGGGAACAGCCATGTTGTGTCATGAGAGGAACAGCCATGTTGTGTCATGAGGGGGGAACAGCCATGTTGTGTCATGAGGGGAACAGCCATGTTGTGTCATGAGGGGGAACAGCCATGTTGTGTCATGAGGGGGGAACAGCCATGTTGTGTCATGAGGGGAACAGCCATGTTGTGTCATGAGGGGAACAGCCATGTTGTGTCATGAGGGGGAAACAGCCATGTTGTGTCATGAGGGGAACAGCCATGTTGTGTCATGAGGGGAACAGCCATGTTGTGTCATGAGGGGGGAACAGCCATGTTGTGTCATGAGGGGGGAACAGCCATGTTGTGTCATGAGGGGGGAACAGCCATGTTGTGTAATGAGGGGGGAACAGCCATGTTGTGTCATGAGGGGGGAACAGCCATGTTGTGTCATGAGGGGGGAACAGCCATGTTGTGTCATGAGGGGGGAACAGCCATGTTGTGTCATGAGGGGGGAACAGCCATGTTGTGTCATGAGGGGGGAACAGCCATGTTGTGTCATGAGGGGAACAGCCATGTTGTGTCATGAGGGGGGAACAGCCATGTTGTGTCATGAGGGGGGAACAGCCATGTTGTGTCATGAGGGGAACAGCCATGTTGTGTCATGAGGGGAACAGCCATGTTGTGTCATGAGGGGAACAGCCATGTTGTGTCATGAGAGGAGAACAGCCATGTTGTGTCATGAGGTGAACAGCCATGTTGTGTCATGAGAGGAACAGCCATGTTGTGTCATGAGGGGGAACAGCCATGTTGTGTCATGAGGGGGGAACAGCCATGTTGTGTCATGAGGGGAACAGCCATGTTGTGTCATGAGGGGGGAACAGCCATGTTGTGTCATGAGGGGAACAGCCATGTTGTGTCATGAGAGGAGAACAGCCATGTTGTGTCATGAGGGGAACAGCCATGTTGTGTCATGAGAGGAGAACAGCCATGTTGTGTCATGAGGGGGGAACAGCCATGTTGTGTCATGAGAGGAACAGCCATGTTGTGTCATGAGAGGAGAACAGCCATGTTGTGTCATGAGAGGAGAACAGCCATGTTGTGTCATGAGAGGAGAACAGCCATGTTGTGTCATGAGGGGAACAGCCATGTTGTGTCATGAGGGAGAACAGCCATGTTGTGTCATGAGGGGAAACAGACATGTTGTGTCATGAGGGGAACAGCCATGTTGTGTCATGAGGGGGGAACAGCCATGTTGTGTCATGAGAGGGGAACAGCCATGTTGTGTCATGAGGGGAGAACAGCCATGTTGTGTCATGAGGGGAGAACAGCCATGTTGTGTCATGAGAGGAGAACAGCCATGTTGTGTCATGAGGGGAACAGCCATGTTGTGTCATGAGGGGAGAACAGCCATGTTGTGTCATGAGAGGAGAACAGCCATGTTGTGTCATGAGGGGGGAACAGCCATGTTGTGTCATGAGGGGGGAACAGCCATGTTGTGTCATGAGGGGGGAACAGCCATGTTGTGTCATGAGGGGGGAACAGCCATGTTGTGTCATGAGAGGAGAACAGCCATGTTGTGTCATGAGGAGAACAGCCATGTTGTGTCATGAGATGAACAGCCATGTTGTGTCATGAGAGGGGAACAGCCATGTTGTGTCATGAGAGGAACAGCCATGTTGTGTCATGAGAGGAGAACAGCCATGTTGTGTCATGAGAGGAACAGCCATGTTGTGTCATGAGGGGGGAACAGCCATGTTGTGTCATGAGGGGGAAACAGCCATGTTGTGTCATGAGGGGAAACAGCCATGTTGTGTCATGAGGGGGGAACAGCCATGTTGTGTCATGAGGGGGGAACAGCCATGTTGTGTCATGAGAGGAGAACAGCCATGTTGTGTCATGAGAGGAGAACAGCCATGTTGTGTCATGAGAGGAGAACAGCCATGTTGTGTCATGAGAGAGGAACAGCCATGTTGTGTCATGAGAGGAGAACAGCCATGTTGTGTCATGAGAGGAGAACAGCCATGTTGTGTCATGAGAGGAACAGCCATGTTGTGTCATGAGGGGGGAACAGCCATGTTGTGTCATGAGAGAACAGCCATGTTGTGTCATGAGAGGAGAACAGCCATGTTGTGTCATGAGAGAGGAACAGCCATGTTGTGTCATGAGGGGAACAGCCATGTTGTGTCATGAGAGGAGAACAGCCATGTTGTGTCATGAGAGAGGAACAGCCATGTTGTGTCATGAGGGGAACAGCCATGTTGTGTCATGAGGGGGGAACAGCCATGTTGTGTCATGAGGGGGGAACAGCCATGTTGTGTCATGAGGAGGGAACAGCCATGTTGTGTCATGAGAGGAGAACAGCCATGTTGTGTCATGAGAGAGGAACAGCCATGTTGTGTCATGAGGGGAACAGCCATGTTGTGTCATGAGAGGAGAACAGCCATGTTGTGTCATGAGGGGAACAGCCATGTTGTGTCATGAGGGGAACAGCCATGTTGTGTCATGAGAGGAGAACAGCCATGTTGTGTCATGAGGGGGGAACAGCCATGGTGTGTCATGAGGGGAACAGCCATGTTGTGTCATGAGAGGGGAACAGCTGTAACGTATCTGGGAGGAAACATGTTTACTGATCTGTTCCTAGGTGTGTGTGTGTGTGTGTGTGTGTGTGTGTGTGTGTGTGTGTGTGTGTGTGTGTGCGTGTGCGTGTGCGTGTGTGTGTGTGTGAAAGAGAGAGTGTGTTAGTATGTTCTGCTCAGCTCATATTCCCAGTGTACCGTACTGTTCTCTGGTGCGATTGGGCATGAAATCCTCCCCTTCCACCCTATCAACCCCAAGCCCATCCCCATGCGCATCCCCAGCCATGCGAGGCAGCCTGTGTGTGTGTGTAGTGTGTGTGTGTGTTGGGTCAGTTGCACTCCTTCCTCCCTGATTGAATGACTAACGAGGTAAGTGCTGGGAAAATTATGAGCTGCATGTGGAGAGACAGCAGAAAGAGGAAGCATGTTCCTTCATATATTTATGGAGAGTTGGACTGCTTCGGTGTGCTTGGGTGTGTGTGTGTGTGTGTATTTGTGTGTGTGTGTTCATGTTTGAATCTTTTCCTCATGTTCTTCTCTCCCCCATGATTAGTATGACACATGTCCCTTCTTGCCTGAGGGGTGGGTGGTGTTGGGTAGGGTGGTGTATAGTAGGGTAGGGTGGTGTATAGTAGGGTGGTGTGTAGTAGGGTGGTGTTGGGTAGGGTGGTGTATAGTAGGGTAGGGTGGTGTTGGGTTGGGTGGTGTTGGGTAGGATGGTGTATAGTAGGGTTGGGTGGTGTTGGGTAGGATGGTGTATATTAGGGTGGTGTATAGTAGGGTGGTGTTGGGTTGGGTGGTGTATAGTAGGATGGTGTTGGGTAGGATGGTGTATAGTAGGATGGTGTATAGTAGGGTGGTGTTGGGTTGGGTGGTGTATAGTAGGATGGTGTATAGTAGGGTGGTGTTGGGTAGGAGGTGTATAGTAGGGTGGTGTTGGGTTGGGTGGTGTATAGTAGGATGGTGTATAGTAGGGTGGTGTTGGGTAGGAGGTGTATAGTAGGGTGGTGTTGGGTTGGGTGGTGTATAGTAGGGTGGTGTTGGGTAGGAGGTGTATAGTAGGGTGGTGTAGGGTTGTGTTGGGTAGGGTGGTTTATAGTAGGGTGGTGTATAGTAGGGTGGTGTGTAGTAGGGTGGTGTGTAGTAGGGTGGTGTATAGTAGGGTGGTGTTGGGTAGGGTGGTGTATAGTAGGGTGGTGTGTAGTAGGGTGGTGTGTAGTAGGGTGGTGTATAGTAGGGTGGTGTTGGGTAGGGTGGTGTATAGTAGGTTTGGGTGGTGTTGGGTAGGATGGTGTATAGTAGGGTTGGGTGGTGTTGGGTAGGATGGTGTATAGTAGGGTTGGGTGGTGTTGGGTAGGATGGTGTATAGTAGGGTGGTGTATAGTAGGGTGGTGCATAGTAGGGTGATGTATAGTAGGGTGGTGTTGGGTAGGGTGGTGTATAGTAGGGTTGGGTGGTGTTGGGTAGGATGGTGTATAGTAGGGTGGTGTTGGGTAGGGGGTGTATAGTAGGGTTGGGTGGTGTTGGTTAGGGTGGTGTATAGTAGGGTTGGGTGGTGTTGGTTAGGGAGGTTTAAAGTAGGGTAGGGTGGTTTGGATGGTGTGTTGTTGGGTGGTATGCAGTATTGAAGGGTGGTGTTTAGTAGTGTTGGTTTGGTGTGCAGTATGGAAGGGTGGTGTGTAGTATGGAAGGGTGGTGTTGTCCCTTCCTACCTGAGAGACGTGTCCCTTCCTACCTGAGAGACGTGTCCCTTCCTACCCGAGAGACGTGTCCCTTCCTACCCGAGAGATGTCCCTTCCTACCTGAGAGACGTGTCCCTTCCTACCTGAGAGACGTGTCCCTTCCTACCTGAGAGACATGTCCCTTCCTAAGTGAGAGACATGTCCCTTCCTACCTGAGAGACATGTCCCTTCCTACCTGAGAGACATGTCCCTTCCTACCTGAGAGACGTGTCCCTTCCTACCTGAGAGACATGTCCCTTCCTACCTGAGAGACATGTCCCTTCCTACCTGAGAGACATGTCTCTTCCTACCTGAGAGACATGTCCCTTCCTACCTGAGAGACATGTCCCTTCCTACCTGAGAGACATGTCTCTTCCTACCTGAGAGACATGTCCCTTCCTACCTGAGAGACATGTCTCTTCCTACCTGAGAGACATGTCCCTTCCTACCTGAGAGACATGTCCCTTCCTACCTGAGAGACATGTCTCTTCCTACCTGAGAGACATGTCCCTTCCTACCTGAGAGACATGTCTGGCGAGATAGGGACATGTCCCCACATAAATTAATGACAATTTCGATCTCCACTGCTGTGTGCCCTTGTGTCAGTGTGTGTGTGTGTGTGTGTGTGTGTGTGTGCGTGTGTGTGTGTGTTTCTCTTCCATTCCCTTCAGGAATACATCCATCGAAATGTCTGTTAGAGATGCTGGGTTTGTAATACAGTATATGCACAACATATTGTCATGGTAACTGAACACAAACAAACGTATGTCTGCATCCCAAATGGCACCCTATTCTCTAAATAGTGTGGGACTTTGGAGCAGGGCCTTATGGGTAAAAACAGGCTACTACATAGTGAATTCAGTGCCATGTGGGATGCAGACATACGTTTGTTTGTGTTCAGTTACCGGGATGGTTCTTTGTAGTTCTTTGTAGTTCTTTGTAGTGCCATCCAGGACCTCTATACCAGGCGGTGTCAGAGGAAGGCCCTAAAAATTGTCAAAGGCTCCACCCACCCATGTGATAGACTGTTCTGTCTGCTGTCGCATGGCAAGCGGTACCGAGTCTTGAACCCATAGGACCCTGTTGGTTTGTTACTGTAGGTTTCTACTGTAGGTTGTTACTACAGGTTGCTACTGTAGGTTTTTACTGTAGGTTGTTACTGTAGGTTGTTACTGCAGGTTGCTGCTGTAGGTTGCTACTGTAGGTTGTTACTGTAGGTTTCTACTGTAGGTTGTTACTGTAGGTTGTTACTGTAGGTTCTTACTGTAGGTTTCTACTGTAGGTTGTTACTGTAGGTTGCTGCTGTAGGTTTCTACTGTAGGTTGTTACTGTAGTTTGCTACTGTAGGTTGCTACTGTAGGTTGCTACTGTAGGTTGTTACTGTAGGTTGTTACTGTAGATTGCTACTGCAGGTTGCTACTGTAGGTTGCTACTGTAGGTTGTTACTGTAGTTTGCTACTGTAGGTTGCTACTGTAGGTTGTTACTGTAGGTTTATACTGTAGGTTGTTACTGTAGGTTGCTGCTGTAGGTTGCTGCTGTAGTTTGTTACTGTAGGTTGCTGCTGTAGGTTTCTACTGTAGGTTGTTACTGTAGTTTGCTACTGTAGGTTGCTACTGTAGGTTGCTACTGTAGGTTGTTACTGTAGGTTGTTACTGTAGATTGCTACTGCAGGTTGCTACTGTAGGTTGCTACTGTAGGTTGTTACTGTAGTTTGCTACTGTAGGTTGCTACTGTAGGTTGCTACTGTTGGTTGTTACTGTAGGTTGCTGCTGTAGTTTGCTACTGTAGGTTGTTACTGTAGGTTGCTACTGTAGGTCGTGGTGGCTGCCTGAAACTTAGGAACAGCTGTTAGCACCTAGGATCTAGATTTAGCTCCCATGTGTTTAGCTGAGTGGGTAAACAGTCTTCTATGGTTGTTGGTGTGTTTACCTGGGTTCAAGTAGTACTCCAAATATTTCACAATATTTTATCAATGCTTGGTTACGCTTGCCTGGCATACCATACATATAGAATGGTACCAGAACCCCACCTACCAGAAACATACAGTACCAGACATATAGAATGGTACCAGAACCCCACCTACCAGAAACATACAGTACCAGAATGGTACCAGAACCCCACCTACAAGGCACTCCAGGCAGGCTAGAGGAAACCCTCAAACTATTTGAAAAATGTAAAATAGTATTTGATAGTATTTTTAGCTGACGGTGCGGGATTGATTTCCAGACGTTTACACAGACTCCAAAACTCTGTAGCCTCGTAGTGACCGAGAAAGATCGCTTCACTGTCAGAACAACATCAGAATAAAAGGAGGAGAAGAGGAGAGGCAGGGTGGGGTTGGGGGGGTGTGGGGGGGGGGGGTGTAGGTAGAGACAAAATGAGTTACGGAAGATAAAGAGAGAGGGGGAGGTGTGGGGATTAACAGGAAGAGCGTTTGTGTCGATGACTCAGGATGAGGGATGTCGGGCTCATGATGAATGGATGATAGAGGAGAACAGGATGGGGGAGGAGGAGGATGGAGGGAGGGAGGGTAGGAAAGAGAAAGGGAGAGAGAGGATGAGAGATGGAGGGGAACAGAGTTTAAATGTCTCCTCTGCTCCGGCTGTGTGTTTAATTATCTTTCTTTTCCCTTGTTCCTCCTCTTCCACCTCCCCTTCTCCTGTCCTCCCTCTTCCACCTCCCCTTCTCCTGTCCTCCCTCAACCTCTTCCCCCTCTCCTTCTCCTGTCCTCCCTCAACCTCTTCCACCTCCCCTTCTCCTGTCCTCCCTCAACCTCTTCCCCCTCTCCTGTCCTCCCTCAACCTCTTCCCCCTCTACTTTCTACCTTCCTCCCTCCTCCTCTTTTTCCCTGCTACATCCCACCTTCAGTCCTGTCTCCTTACATCTCACCTCCAGTCCTGTCTCCTTACATCTCACCTCCAGTCCTGTATCCTTACATATTACCTTCAGTCTTGTCTCCTTACATCTCACCTCCAGTCCTGTCTCCTTACATCTCACCTCCAGTCCTGTCTCCTTACATCTCACCTCCAGTCCTGTCTCCTTACATATTACCTCCAGTCCTGTCTCCTTACATATTACCTCCAGTCGTGTCTCCTTACATCTCACCTCCAGTCCTGTCTCCTTACATCTTACCTCCAGTCCTGTCTCCTTACATCTCACCTCCAGTCCTGTCTCCTTACATCTCACCTCCAGTCCTGTCTCCTTACATATTACCTCCAGTCCTGTCTCCTTACATCTCACCTTCAGTCCTGTCTCCTTACATCTCACCTTCAGTCCTGTCTCCTTACATCTCACCTTCAGTCTTGTCTCCTTACATCTCACCTCCAGTCCTGTCTCCTTACATCTCACCTCCAGGCCTGTCTCCTTACATCTCACCTCCAGTCCTGTCTCCTTACATCTCACCTCCAGCCCTGTCTTCTTACATCTCACCTTCAGTCCTGTCTCCTTACATATTACCTCCAGTCCTGTCTCCTTACATATTACCTCCAGTCCTGTCTCCTTACATCTCACCTCCAGTCCTGTCTCCTTAAATCTCACCTCCAGTCCTGTCTCCTTACATCTTACCTCCAGTCCTGTCTCCTTACATCTCACCTTCAGTCCTGTCTCCTTACATATTACCTCTAGTCCTGTCTCCTTACATCTCACTTCCAGTCCTGTCTCCTTACATCTCACCTCCAGTCCTGTCTCCTTACATCTCACCTTCAGTCCTGTCTCCTTACATATTACCTCCAGTCCTGTCTCCTTACATATTACCTCCAGTCCTGTCTCCTTACATATTACCTCCAGTCCTGTCTCCTTACATCTCACCTCCAGTCCTGTCTCCTTACATCTCACCTCCAGTCCTGTCTCCTTACATATTACCTCCAGTCCTGTCTCCTTACATCTCACCTCCAGTCCTGTCTCCTTACATCTCACCTCCAGTCCTGTCTCCTTACATCTCACCTCCAGTCCTGTCTTCTTACATCTCACCTTCAGTCCTGTCTCCTTACATATTACCTCCAGTCCTGTCTCCTTACATATTACCTCCAGTCCTGTCTCCTTACATCTCACATCCAGTCCTGTCTCCTTACATCTCACCTTCAGTCCTGTCTCCTTTCATATTACCTCCAGTCCTGTCTCCTTTCATAATACCTCCAGTCCTGTCTCCTTACATCTTACCTCCAGTCCTGTCTCCTTACATATTACCTCCAGTCCTGTCTCCTTACATATTACCTCCAGTCCTGTCTCCTTACATCTCACTTCCAGTCCTGTCTCCTTACATCTCACCTCCAGTCCTGTCTCCTTACATCTCACCTCCAGTCCTGTCTCCTTACATATTACCTCCAGTCCTGTCTCCTTACATCTCACTTCCAGTCCTGTCTCCTTACATCTCACCTCCAGTCCTGTCTCCTTACATATTACCTCCAGTCCTGTCTCCTTACATCTCACCTCCAGTCCTGTCTCCTTACATCTCACCTTCAGTCCTGTCTCCTTACATATTACCTCCAGTCCTGTCTCCTTACATCTCACCTCCAGTCCTGTCTCCTTACATCTCACCTTCAGTCCTGTCTCCTTACATATTACCTCCAGTCCTGTCTCCTTACATCTTTTAGTTGTATCCTCCCCTATCCTTCTGTCATACAGTAGCTACAGTGGGGTCTTAAATTATTGACACACTTGATAAAAAGAGAGCAATAATGACTGTATAAAATACATAATTAAAATACTGAGCTACACAAACATCACTAAAATTATGTGGACATCGCTTCAAATGAGTGGATTTGGCTGGTTCTTCCACATCTGTTACTGACAGGTGTATACAATCGAGCACACATCCATGTAATCTACATAGACAAACATTGGCTCAGTGACTTTCAATGTGGCACCATCATAGGATGCCATCTTTCCAACAAGTCAATTCGTCAAATTTCTACCCTGCTAGAGCTGCCCCCGGCCATCTGTAAGTGTTGTTATTGTGAAGTGGAAAAGTCTAGGAGCAACAACGGTTCAGCCTCGAAGTGGTAGGCCACACAAGCTCACAGAACGGGACCGCCGAGTGCTGAAGCGCGTAGCGCGTAAAAAGCATCTGTCCTTTGTTGCAACACTCCCTACCGAGATCCAAACTGCCTCTGGAAGCAACGTCAGCACAATAACTGTTCGTCGGGATCTTCATGAAATGGGTTTTCATGGCCGAGCAGCCGCACACAAGCCTAAGATCACCATGCGCAATGTCAAGAATTCGTTGGAGTGGCGTAAAGCTCGCCTCCATTGGACTCTGGAGCAGTGGAAAAGCTTTTTCAGGAGTGATGAATCACGCTTCACCATCTGGCAGTCCGACGGACGAATCTGAGTTTGGCAAATGCCAGGAGAACGCTACCTGCCCCAATACATAGTGCCAACTGTAAAGTTTGGTGGAGGAGGACTAATGGTCGGGGGCTGTTTATCATGGTTCAGACTAGGCCCCTTAGTTCCAGTGAAGGGAAATCTTAATGCTACAGCATACAATGACATTCTAGATGATTTTGTGCTTCCACCTTCGTGGCAAGAGTTTGAGGAAGGCCCTTTCCTATTTCAGCATGATAAGTTCTCCGTGCACAACGCAAGGTCCATACAGAAATGGTTTGTCGAGATTGGTGTGGAAGAACTTGACTGGCTTGCACAGAGCCCTGACCTCAACCCCATAGAACACCTTTGGGATGAATTGGAACGCCAACTGCAAACTCGGCCTAATCGCCCCCAACATCAGTGCCCGACCTCACTAATGCTCTTGTGGCTGAATGGAAGCAGGTCCCTGCAGCAATGTTCCAACATCTAGTGGAAAGCCTTCCCAGAAGAGTGGAGGCTGTTATAACAGCAATGTTCCAACATCTAGTGGAAAACCTTCCCAGAAGAAAGGATGCTGTTATATCAGCAAAGGGGGGACCAACTCCATATTAATGCCCATGATTTTGGTATGAGATGTTCGACGAGCAGGTGTCCACATACTCTTGGTCATGTAGTGTATATTGTATGTTACCTTGCAAGTATTCAGGCCCCTTTGGGATATCTTCACATTTTATTGCGCTACAAAGTGATATTACCATTTATTTAATCAAAGTGGAAGAAAACATCTGTCTTTAAAAAAAAAGATTGATAGAAAATAAATAACTCAAATATAGTCATTACATAAGGATTCAGCTCCCTGAGTCAGTACTGTTATAATCCCCTTTACAGCTGAGTCTACTTGGGGGTAAGTCCATCAGAACCCCCTTTACAGCTGAGTCTTCTTGGGGGTAAGTTCATCAGAACCCCCTTTACAGCTGAGTCTTCTTGGGGGTAAGTCCATCAGAACCCCCTTTACAGCTGAGTCTTCTTGGGGGTAAGTTCATCAGAACCCCCTTTACAGCTGAGTCTTCTTGGGGGTAAGTCCATCAGAACCCCCTTTACAGCTGAGTCTTCTTGGGGGTAAGTTCATCAGAACCCCCTTTACAGCTGAGTCTTCTTGGGGGTAAGTCCATCAGAACCCCCTTTACAGCTGAGTCTTCTTGGGGGTAAGTCCATCAGAACCCCCTTTACAGCTGAGTCTACTTGGGGGTAAGTCCATCAGAACCCCCTTTACAGCTGAGTCTACTTGGGGGTAAGTCCATCAGAGCTTTTCACACCTGGATTGTACCATATTTACCTATTATTATTTTAAGTGTCAAGATGTTGGGGAGCATGGCTAGACAGCCATTTGCCAAAGATTTTCAAGCAGATTTAAGTCAAAACTGTAACTTGGTCACTCAGGAACAATCACTTTCTTGTTGGTAAACAACTCCGGTGTAGATTTGGCCTTGTGTTGTAGGTTATTGTCCTGCTTAAATATGAATTTCTCTCCCAGTGTCTGGTGGAAAGCAGACTGAAGCAGGTTTTCCTCTAGGAGTTTGTCTCTTAGCTCAATCCTATTTAAATGTTTTTACCCATTAAATGATGCAGCAATAACCATTCTTAAAAATAAGGAGATAGTTAGTTACTCAGTGATGTGTTGGATCTTCTCCAAACATAAAGCTTTGTTTTTAGGCCACAAAGTGTATTCCTTTACTGTGTTTTTTTTTAGCAGTATTTTATTTTAATTCTTTATATTTGTATTCTTCTTTTCACTCTGTCATTTAATTATTTTAAATTAATTTTATTGTGGAGTCACTACAATGTTGTTGATTCATCCTCAGTGTTCTACCATCACAGACATTTAACTGCAGCTGTTTTAAAATCACCAATATCCTGATGGTAACATCCCTGAGCAGTTTCCTTCCTCTCCTGCAGTTCAGTTCAGAAGGACGACTGTATCTTTGATGTCTCCGGTTGGTTTAATTAATACAGCCACTAATCCACAGCATTATTAACTTGACCGAGCTTAAAAGAGAGACTCAATGTCTGATTTGTTATCGTTACTCATCTACCAATCAGTGCCCTTCTTTATGAGGTTTTCAAAAAAGCTCCCTGGTGTTTGTAGTTGATTCTGTGATTGAAATGCAATACTAGACTGAGGGACCTTACAGATGTTGTATGTATGGGGGACACAGGAAGTCATTAAAAAACCATGGCAACCCCTATTCTTTCAGAAAGTATCTTTGTATTATCTTTTACCATCTTTTATCTAATGTGTTATATTCTCCTACATTCATTTCACATTTCCACAAACGTCAAAGTGTTTCCTTTCTAATAGTATCCAGAATATGCATATCCTTGCTTCAGGTCCTGAGCTACAGGCAGTTAGATTTGGGTATTTTAGGCAGAAATTGAAAAAAAAATCCTTAAGAAGAAAAAAAAAAAAAGGGATTACTTGTTAAACAAAATCTATTTATCTGACCAGTTGTATTTGTAGAAAATAATATAATTTCCCCCCCAAAAATGTCATCATATAATATAGTTCATATAATATAGTTCAATATTTAAACAATTTATTTATCCAGTCATTATTTCTCATCTTTATCACACCCCGCTGTATATCGCTACTTCTTGCTCTCATCCTGTATCCTGTCTTCTCCTCCTTCTCCGTTTCATTCTCCTACCTCTTCCCTCTCCTCCTCCATCTCTGTTTCATTCTCCTTTTCATCTCCTACCTCTTCCCTCTCCTCCTCCATCTCCATCTCCTCCTCCATCTCCTACCTCTTCCCTCTCCTCCTCCATCTCTGTTTCATTCTCCTTTTCATCTCCTACCTCTTCCCTCTCCTCCTCCATCTCCTCCTCCATCTCCTATCTCTTCCCTCTCCTCCTCCATCTCCTACCTCTTCCCTCTCCTCCTCCATCTCCTCCTCCATCTCCGTTTCATTCTCCTTTTCATCTCCTACCTCTTCCCTCTCCTCCTCCATCTCTGTTTTATTCTCCTTTTCATCTCCTACCTCTTCCCTCTCCTCCTCCATCTCCATCTCCTCCTCCATCTCCTACCTCTTCCCTCTCCTCCTCCATCTCTGTTTCATTCTCCTTTTCATCTCCTACCTCTTCCCTCTCCCCTCCATCTCTCCATTCCCCTCCATCCATCCGACTCTTCCCTCTCCCCTCCATCTCTCCATTTCCAATCCACCCATCCGACTCTTCCCTCTCTCCTCCATATCTCTCCATTTCCCCTCCATCCACCCCACTCTTCCCCTTCTTCTAAACAGGCCATGGCAGTAGCAGTAACAAATGCTTTTTTTGCTAGGTGGCTTTAACTCTCAGATCTAAATAGATAATGGGTGGCACAGACACACACAGCCTCGCTGGGCCTTTTAAATAATGCATGGATCCTGTAGGCATTGTCTGAGGCCGTCACTGGTGACATGCATACGCCAGCCAGCTACCATGTTTGCAATATTGATATGGAAAGAGACTTTCTCCTCTCCCAACCTCTCTATTCTGGCTATCACTCAGTATGTAAAAAAAAAAAAAAGTTGGATTCTGCATAAAATCATGAGGAACTAGTGAGTCATTTTTCTAGCTTAAAATAAAATAAAAGAACTAAGGTTTTAATGTCGAGTTTTTTTCAGAAGTAAAAAAATAAAAGTCAATTCCCGATAAGCAATGGGTTGGGACTAAACGAGAGATTGCAGATATATCCAGAGCGTTTGAAAATAACAAATGTTGTATTGGTGAAATACACGTATTATGTATCACTTAGGAGTCAAGTGTGTTCAATAAGACATACTGTATAATGTTGTCATCCGTGTGACCTAAAAGGGAAACCATAGTGGCCTGTTAGTACACTATAAAATGAGCACAGACCTCTATGGTCCTCTGGCTGTCCAATCCAATCCTGACATGCTAGGCAGCGCTCGAGCTAACTGATTGGTTCGGCCACCCCAGTGGAATAGCCAATGACTGGCTGCTAATGGGCTCCCACCTTTTAGTAAGGTCACGATGAAACGCCACCCAGTGGGAGGCTGATGGTTGAGGAAGAGAGAGTTGGGGGGGGGGGTGTAATACCTATAGAAGCCCGATCCGGAAACAACCCACATCCCTCAAACCCCAGGGCGCTTCGTGTTAATTTGATACAAATTAAAAGCATCTTAAGGCCAAGTCAATCGTTAGAATCTTCGTAGGAGCATCGTTGGAATCTTCGTAGGAGCATCGTTGGAATCTTCATAGGAGCATCGTTGGAATCTTCATAGGAGCATCGTTGGAATCTTCATAGGAGCATCGTTGGAATCTTCATAGGAGCATCGTTGGAATCTTCATAGGAGCATCGTTGGAATCTTCGTAGGAGCATCGTTGGAATCTTCGTAGGAGCATCGTTGGAATCTTCGTAGGAGCATCGTTGGAATCTTCGTAGGAACATCGTTGGAATCTTCGTAGGAGCATCGTTGGAATCTTCGAGTTGTTTCCCAAAACCATCGTTACTAAAATTGCACTTGAAAACCCCCTCAGGCCGGTTGTAGAACAGCTACTGTAAGTGGGTCGTTAGATGTGTTTTTTCAATCCCGCATCAACTCAATACACCCAGGATCTGAACATATTGAATCGGGATGTTTATCTGTCTCTCTCTGACCACCGATAACTTCACAACGAAGTTGACTACAGATACAACGTTTCCTACGTCTTTGCAGATGTTGGAAAGTTATAGTTGGATAGTTATAGTGTTATAGTGTTATAGTTGGATAGTTATAGTGTTATAGTGTTATAGTGTTATAGTTGGATAGTTATAGTGTTATAGTTGGATAGTGTTATAGTGTTATAGTTGGATAGTTATAGTGTTATAGTGTTATAGTTGGATAGTTATAGTGTTATAGTGTTATAGTTGGATAGTTATAGTGTTATAGTGTTATAGTTATAGTGTTATAGTGTTATAGTGTTATAGTTTTATAGTTGGATAGTGTTATAGTTGGATAGTTATAGTTGGATAGTTATAGTGTTATAGTGTTATAGTGTTATAGTGTTATAGTTGGATAGTGTTATAGTTGGATAGTTATAGTTGGATAGTTATAGTGTTATAGTGTTATAGTGTTATAGTGTTATAGTTGGATAGTTATAGTGTTATAGTGTTATAGTGTTATAGTTGGATAGTTATAGTGTTATAGTGTTATAGTGTTATAGTTGGATAGTTATAGTGTTATAGTTGGATAGTTATAGTTGGATAGTTATAGTGTTATAGTTGGATAGTTATAGTGTTATAGTGTTATAGTGTTATAGTGTTATAGTGTTATAGTTGGATAGTTATAGTGTTATAGTGTTATAGTGTTATAGTTGGATAGTTATAGTGTTATAGTGTTATAGTTGGATAGTTATAGTTGGATAGTTATAGTGTTATAGTTGGATAGTTATAGTGTTATAGTGTTATAGTGTTATAGTTGGATAGTTATAGTGTTATAGTGTTATAGTGTTATAGTGTTATAGTGTTATAGTTGGATAGTTATAGTGTTATAGTGTTATAGTGTTATAGTGTTATAGTGTTATAGTTGGATAGTTATAGTGTTATAGTGTTATAGTTGGATAGTTATAGTTGGATAGTTATAGTGTTATAGTGTTATAGTGTTATAGTTGGATAGTTATAGTGTTATAGTGTTATAGTGTTATAGTGTTATAGTTGGATAGTTATAGTGTTATAGTGTTATAGTGTTATAGTGTTATAGTGTTATAGTTGGATAGTTATAGTGTTATAGTGTTATAGTGTTATAGTTGGATAGTTGGATAGTTATAGTGTTATAGTGTTATAGTGTTATAGTGTTATAGTGTTATAGTTGGATAGTTATAGTGTTATAGTGTTATAGTGTTATAGTTGGATAGTTGGATAGTTATAGTGTTATAGTGTTATAGTGTTATAGTTGGATAGTTATAGTGTTATAGTATTATAGTGTTATAGTGTTATAGTTGGATAGTTATAGTGTTATAGTGTTATAGTGTTATAGTGTTATAGTTGGATAGTTATAGTGTTATAGTGTTATAGTTGGATAGTTGGATAGTTATAGTGTTATAGTGTTATAGTGTTATAGTTGGATAGTTATAGTGTTATAGTGTTATAGTGTTATAGTGTTATAGTGTTATGGTTGGATAGTTATAGTTGGATAGTTATAGTGTTATAGTGTTATAGTGTTATAGTGTTATAGTGTTATAGTGTTATAGTTGGATAGTTATAGTGTTATAGTGTTATAGTGTTATAGTGTTATAGTGTTATAGTGTTATAGTTGGATAGTTATAGTTGGATAGTTATAGTATTATAGTGTTATAGTGTTATAGTGTTATGGTTGGATAGTTATAGTTGGATAGTTATAGTGTTATAGTGTTATAGTGTTATAGTGTTATAGTGTTATAGTTGTATAGTTATAGTGTTATAGTGTTATAGTGTTATAGTGTTATAGTGTTATAGTTGGATAGTTATAGTGTTATAGTGTTATAGTGTTATAGTGTTATAGTGTTATAGTTGGATAGTTATATTGTTATAGTGTTATAGTGTTATAGTGTTATAGTTGTATAGTTATAGTGTTATAGTGTTATAGTTGGATAGTGTTATAGTGTTATAGTGTTATAGCGTTATAGTTGGATAGTTATAGTGTTATAGTGTTATAGTGTTATAGTATTATAGTGTTATAGTGTTATAGTGTTATAGTTGGATAGTTATAGTGTTATAGTGTTATAGTGTTATAGTTGGATAGTTATAGTGTTATAGTTGGATAGTTATAGTGTTATAGTTGGATAGTTATAGTTGGATAGTTATAGTGTTATAGTTGGATAGTTATAGTGTTATATTGTTATAGTGTTATAGTATTATAGTGTTATAGTGTTATAGTGTTATAGTATTATAGTGTTATAGTGTTATAGTGTTATAGTGTTATAGTGTTATAGTTGGATAGTTATAGTGTTATAGTGTTATAGTTGGATAGTTATAGTGTTATAGTGTTATATTGTTATAGTGTTATAGTGTTATAGTTGGATAGTTATAGTGTTATAGTGTTATAGTGTTATAGTGTTATAGTTGTATAGTTATAGTGTTATATTGTTATAGTGTTATAGTATTTTAGTGTTATAGTGTTATAGTGTTATAGTGTTATAGTGTTATAGTATTATAGTGTTATAGTGTTATAGTGTTATAGTGTTATAGTTGGATAGTTATAGTGTTATAGTGTTATAGTGTTATAGTGTTATAGTGTTATAGTTGGATAGTTATAGTGTTATAGTGTTATAGTGTTATAGTGTTATAGTTGGATAGTTATAGTGTTATATTGTTATAGTGTTATAGTGTTATAGCGTTATAGTGTTATAGTGTTATAGTATTATAGTGTTATAGTGTTATAGTGTTATAGTGTTATAGTTGGATAGTTATATCAAATCAAATCAAATTGATTTATATAGCCCTTCGTACATCAGCTGATATCTCAAAGTGCTGTACAGAAACCCAGCCTAAAACCCCAAACAGCAAGCAATGCAGGTGTAGAAGCACGGTGGCTAGGAAACACTCCCTAGAAAGGCCAAAACCTAGGAAGAAACCTAGAGAGGAACCAGGCTATGTGGGGTGGCCAGTCCTCTTCTGGCTGTGCCGGGTGGAGATTATAACAGAACATGGCCAAGATGTTCAAATGTTCATAAAGGACCAGCATGGTCGAATAATATTAAGGCAGAACAGTTGAAACTGGAGCAGCAGCACAGTCAGGTGGACTGGGGACAGCAAGGAGTCATCATGTCAGGTATTCCTGGGGCATGGTCCTAGGGCTCAGGTCCTCCGTGAGAGAGAAAGAAAGAGAGAAGGAGAGAATTAGAGAACGCACACTTAGATTCACACAGGACACCGAATAGGACAGGAGAAGTACTCCAGATATAACAAACTGACCCTAGCCCCCCGACACATAAACTACTGCAGCATAAATACTGGAGGCTGAGACAGGAGGGGTCAGGAGACACTGTGGCCCCATCCGAGGACACCCCCGGACAGGGCCAAACAGGAAGGATATAACCCCACCCACTTTGCCAAAGCACAGCCCCCACACCACTAGAGGGTTATGAGACAAGGCTGAGTATAGCCCACAAAGACCTCCGCCATGGCACAACCCAAGAGGGGTTGCGCCAACCCAGACAGGATGACCACATCAGTGAATCAAGTGTTATAGTGTTATAGTTGGATAGTTATAGTTGGATAGTTATAGTGTTATAGTTGGATAGTTATAGTGTTATAGTTGGATAGGTATAGTGTTATAGTGTTATAGTGTTATAGTTGGATAGTTATAGTGTTATAGTGTTATAGTGTTATAGTGTTATAGTTGTATAGTTATAGTGTTATATTGTTATAGTGTTATAGTATTTTAGTGTTATAGTGTTATAGTGTTATAGTGTTATAGTATTATAGTGTTATAGTGTTATAGTGTTATAGTGTTATAGTTGGATAGTTATAGTGTTATAGTGTTATAGTTGGATAGTTATAGTGTTATAGTGTTATAGTGTTATAGTGTTATAGTTGGATAGTTATAGTGTTATAGTGTTATAGTGTTATAGTGTTATAGTTGTATAGTTATAGTGTTATATTGTTATAGTGTTATAGTGTTATAGTGTTATAGTGTTATAGTATTATAGTGTTATAGTGTTATAGTGTTATAGTGTTATAGTTGGATAGTTATATCAAATCAAATCAAATTGATTTATATAGCCCTTCGTACATCAGCTGATATCTCAAAGTGCTGTACAGAAACCCAGCCTAAAACCCCAAACAGCAAGCAATGCAGGTGTAGAAGCACGGTGGCTAGGAAACACTCCCTAGAAAGGCCAAAACCTAGGAAGAAACCTAGAGAGGAACCAGGCTATGTGGGGTGGCCAGTCCTCTTCTGGCTGTGCCGGGTGGAGATTATAACAGAACATGGCCAAGATGTTCAAATGTTCATAAACGACCAGCATGGTCGAATAATATTAAGGCAGAACAGTTGAAACTGGAGCAGCAGCACAGTCAGGTGGACTGGGGACAGCAAGGAGTCATCATGTCAGGTATTCCTGGGGCATGGTCCTAGGGCTCAGGTCCTCCGTGAGAGAGAAAGAAAGAGAGAAGGAGAGAATTAGAGAACGCACACTTAGATTCACACAGGACACCGAATAGGACAGGAGAAGTACTCCAGATATAACAAACTGACCCTAGCCCCCCGACACATAAACTACTGCAGCATAAATACTGGAGGCTGAGACAGGAGGGGTCAGGAGACACTGTGGCCCCATCCGAGGACACCCCCGGACAGGGCCAAACAGGAAGGATATAACCCCACCCACTTTGCCAAAGCACAGCCCCCACACCACTAGAGGGTTATGAGACAAGGCTGAGTATAGCCCACAAAGACCTCCGCCATGGCACAACCCAAGAGGGGTTGCGCCAACCCAGACAGGATGACCACATCAGTGAATCAAGTGTTATAGTGTTATAGTTGGATAGTTATAGTTGGATAGTTATAGTGTTATAGTTGGATAGTTATAGTGTTATAGTTGGATAGGTATAGTGTTATAGTGTTATAGTGTTATAGTTGGATAGTTATAGTGTTATAGTGTTATAGTGTTATAGTGTTATAGTTGTATAGTTATAGTGTTATATTGTTATAGTGTTATAGTATTTTAGTGTTATAGTGTTATAGTGTTATAGTGTTATAGTATTATAGTGTTATAGTGTTATAGTGTTATAGTGTTATAGTTGGATAGTTATAGTGTTATAGTGTTATAGTTGGATAGTTATAGTGTTATAGTGTTATAGTGTTATAGTGTTATAGTTGGATAGTTATAGTGTTATAGTGTTATAGTGTTATAGTGTTATAGTTGTATAGTTATAGTGTTATATTGTTATAGTGTTATAGTGTTATAGTGTTATAGTGTTATAGTGTTATAGTGTTATAGTATTATAGTGTTATAGTGTTATAGTGTTATAGTGTTATAGTTGGATAGTTATATCAAATCAAATCAAATTGATTTATATAGCCCTTCGTACATCAGCTGATATCTCAAAGTGCTGTACAGAAACCCAGCCTAAAACCCCAAACAGCAAGCAATGCAGGTGTAGAAGCACGGTGGCTAGGAAACACTCCCTAGAAAGGCCAAAACCTAGGAAGAAACCTAGAGAGGAACCAGGCTATGTGGGGTGGCCAGTCCTCTTCTGGCTGTGCCGGGTGGAGATTATAACAGAACATGGCCAAGATGTTCAAATGTTCATAAACGACCAGCATGGTCGAATAATATTAAGGCAGAACAGTTGAAACTGGAGCAGCAGCACAGTCAGGTGGACTGGGGACAGCAAGGAGTCATCATGTCAGGTATTCCTGGGGCATGGTCCTAGGGCTCAGGTCCTCCGTGAGAGAGAAAGAAAGAGAGAAGGAGAGAATTAGAGAACGCACACTTAGATTCACACAGGACACCGAATAGGACAGGAGAAGTACTCCAGATATAACAAACTGACCCTAGCCCCCCGACACATAAACTACTGCAGCATAAATACTGGAGGCTGAGACAGGAGGGGTCAGGAGACACTGTGGCCCCATCCGAGGACACCCCCGGACAGGGCCAAACAGGAAGGATATAACCCCACCCACTTTGCCAAAGCACAGCCCCCACACCACTAGAGGGTTATGAGACAAGGCTGAGTATAGCCCACAAAGACCTCCGCCATGGCACAACCCAAGAGGGGTTGCGCCAACCCAGACAGGATGACCACATCAGTGAATCAAGTGTTATAGTGTTATAGTTGGATAGTTATAGTTGGATAGTTATAGTGTTATAGTTGGATAGTTATAGTGTTATAGTTGGATAGGTATAGTGTTATAGTGTTATAGTGTTATAGTGTTATAGTGTTATAGTTGGATAGTTATAGTGTTATAGTGTTATAGTGTTATAGTTGGATAGTTATAGTTGGATAGTTTTAGTGTTATAGTTGTATAGTTATAGTGTTATAGTGTTATAGTGTTATAGTTGGACAGGAGAGGGTGAGGAAAGGAGAGGGTGAGGAAAGGAGGGGGTGAGGAAAGGAGAGGGTGAGGACAGGATAGGGCGAGGAAAGGAGAGGGTGAGGAAAGGAGAGGGTGAGGAAAAGAGAGGGTGAGGACAGGAGAGGGTGAGGACAGGAGAGGGTGAGGAAAGGAGAGGGTGAGGAAAAGAGAGGGTGAGGAAAGGAGAGGGTGAGGACAGGAGAGGGTGAGGACAGGAGAGGGTGAGGACAGGAGAGGGTGAGGACAGGAGAGGGTGAGGAAAGGAGAGGGTGAGGACAGGAGAGGGTGAGGACAGGAGAGGGTGAGGACAGGAGAGGGTGAGGAAAAGAGAGGGTGAGGAAAGGAGAGGGTGAGGAAAGGAGAGGGTGAGGAAAAGAGAGGGTGAGGACAGGAGAGGGTGAGGAAAGGAGAGGGTGAGGACAGGAGAGGGTGAGGAAAGGTGAGGAAAGGTGAGGGATTAAAGGTGAGGAAATGAGAGGGTGAGGACAGGAGAGGGTGGGGAAAGGAGAGGGTGAGGAAAGGAGAGGGTGAGGACAGGAGAGGGTGAGGAAAGGAGAGGGTGAGGGATTAAAGGTGAGGACAGGAGAGGGTGAGGACAGGAGGGGGTGAGGACAGGAGAGGGTGAGGAAATTAGAGGGTGACGACAGGAGAGGGTGAGGAAAGGAGACGGTGAGCGATTAAAGGTGAGGACAGGAGAGGGTGAGGACAGGAGAGGGTGAGGACAGGAGAGGGTGAGGACAGGAGAGGGTGAGGAAAGGAGAGGGTGAGGAAAGGAGAGGGTGAGGACAGGAGAGTGTGAGGAAAGGAGAGGGTGAGGGATTAAAGGGGAGAATAGCGGATAAAGGAAAGGTGACCAGTTTGCTAAATACCTGACAAGAGGAAGAGGAGTGGAATTGAGGGGAAGAGAAAGAAAGCTAGTGAAAACTGTCGAAAACACTTTGGGCTGATTTTACTCCAGCAGAACGAGAGAACGAGAAAGAAAAGTTATAAGGAACACAGGAGAGGCACTGTGAAAGAGTTACTTCTCTTTCTGCTTGTTACCTTTAGTAACAAGTCCCGTCCGACTTTTCAAGAAAACACTACCGGTCCCTTGAGGCCACTTTTTATGGTTGTTTGTGTTCCTGCTGCTCTCCTCCACTGTCTGACAGATAGAGTAGGGAATGGAGAGAGTGATGAAAGACAAGAGAGAGAGAGAGAGAGAGAGAGAGAGAGAGAGAGAGAGGGAGCGAGTAAGAGAGGGGAGAGCGAGTGAGAGGAGAGGGAGAGGAAAGAGGAGGAATATCGTTTGATCAGAGATGTTGTGAGTTACAGTGGGACATATGATGGAGGGATTTATGTTGTGCAAATGAGGGGAGGAGAGGTAGAAAGAGGAAAGACAGAAAGATTTAATAGGAGTTTGGACTAACGCAAGGACAAGTGATAACACAACAACACTGAAGAAACACACACACTCACTTAAACATGTACACACACACACACACACACACACACACACACACACACTTCCAGTTTCTCCTCAGGGAGTTGGCTTTGAGAGAGAGCGAGAGAGAGAACACATAGATTGTGAGAGACATCCTGTCAACCCCTCCTCCAGAAGCAGTGGTAACCAGCTGCTCTCTTCTCTGCAGTTAGAGAGCTACAATACCAGAGACATCATTCCAGATCAAGTCCAAATGTGTCATTTTTACAGGTTCCCAGGACATTGGGAGATGCCGTCAAAACAGACCACCATGGAGGGGGGAGGGGGAATGACCAATTAGTGCTCGGAGCTGGAATTGAACCCACAGTCTTTGTAGCACAAACTCAATGCTTTGACTACTGAACCATCCATCCACAACGAGTTAGCAAGGCCCATCTTAATTAATGGATAAACTGAACCGTGGAGTTGTTTTTCTGTTTGTAAACCATATCCTACACCTTGATCCTTCATTTAACCAATCAGAATTGGTGCCTGAATTGTTAACCAATCAGAATGAATGCCTGAAGTTAACCCTAGAGATGATTTGTTTTATTTAAACTTGAACTTTAATTTAACTAGGCAAGTCGGTTAAGAACAAACTCCCAATCACGGCCGGATGTGATGCAGCCTGGAGATGTTTCTGTATCCCAAACCCTTAACCCTTAAAGGAACAATCTGTCAATTTTTTGTTGCATAAAAGTCGTTGTCCAAATCATGTTATGAACATGTAGTCAAAAAACAACACCTTCCTAATGCGTTCTGTAGATAAAAAATAAAAGCTTTGGATATTTTCCCGATTTGTTGGTGTGTCTTGACCAAGGAATGATGATGTGGAACACCGAGAAACATGAAGCTCTCGACCTGCTCCACTACAGCCCTGTCAATGTGGATGAGGGCGCACGCAGCCCTCCATTTCCTGTAGACCATGATCATCTCCTTTTGTCTTGCTGACGTTGAGGGAATGGTTTGCCAGGTCACTGACCTCCTCCCTTGTTGTCGGTGATCAGGCCTACCACTGTTGTGTTGTCAGCAAATTGAATGATGTTGTTGGAGTCGTGTTTGGCCACACGGTCGTAGGTGAACAGGGAGTACAGGAGGGAACTAAGCACGCACCTCTGAGGGTCCCCGGTGTTGTGGGTCAGCATGGCGGATGTGTTGTTGCCTACTCTCACCACCTGGGGGGCGGCCCGTTAGGAAGTCCAGGATCCAGTTGCAGAGGGAGGTGTTCAGTCCCAGAGACCTGACCTTCGTGATGAGCTTGGGAGGGCACTATGGTGTTGAACGCTGAGCTGTAGTCAGTATATAGCATTCTAATGTAGGTGTTCCTATTGTACAGGTGGGAAAGGGCAGTGTGGGGTGCATTAGAGATTGCATCATCTGTGAATCTGTTGGGGTGGTTTGCAAATTAGAGTGGGTCTGGGCTGTCTGGGTTGATGATGGTGATGTGAGCAATGACCAGCCTTTCAAAACATTTAATAGCTACAGATATTAGTCATAGTCATTTAGACAGGTTACCTTAGCATTCATGGGCACAGAGACTATGGTGGTCTGCTTGAAACATGTTGGTATTACAGACTGGATCAGGGAGAGGTTGAAAATGTCACCAAAGACACTTGCCAGCTGGTCAACGCATGCTCTGAGTATGTGTCCTTGCAATCTGTCTGGTCACACAAACTTGTGAATGTTAACCAGTTTAAAGGTCTTAATCATATCGGCTACAATCTTTCGGAACAGCTCTGATTCAGTGTTGCTTGGTATGCTTGAGTCGCTGGGCATCTCTCGGCTGGGGTTCCCTTTGTAGTCTGTGATAGTTTGCAAGCCCTGCAGCATACGATGAGCATCAGAGCCAACATAGTAGGATTCGATCTTAGTCCTCTATTTATGCTTTGCCTGTTTGATAGTTCGTCGGAGGTCATAGCGGGATTTCTTAAAAGCTTCCAGATTAGTGTCCTGCTCCTTGAAAGCGGCAGCTCTAGCCTTTAGCTCAATCTGAATATTCCCTGTAATCCATGGCTTCTGGTTGTACGTACAGTCACTGTGGGGATAAAGTCATCGATGCACTTATAAATGAAGCTGGTGACCGATGTGGTGTACTCCTCAATGTTATCGGATTAATGAAATGAAATCAAATGTATTTATATAGCCCTTCGTACATCAGCTGATATCTCAAAGTGCTGTACAGAAACCCAGCCTAAAACCCCAAACAGCAAGCAATGCAGGTGTAGAAGCACGGTGGCTCGGAAAAACTCCCGGAACCTTTTCCAGTCTGTGCTAACGAAACAGTCCTTTAGCTTAGCATCCGCTTCATAGGACCACTTCCGTATTGAGCGCGTCACTGGTACTTCCTGTTTGAGTTTTTTGCTTCTAAGCAGGAATCATTAAGATAAGAGTTATGATCAGATTTGCCAAAGGGAAAGCCTTGTATGCATTTTTTTTGTGTGTGGAGTAAAGGTGCTCAAGAGTTTTGTCACCTGTAGTTGCACAGGTGACAAGCTTGTCAAACAGATTTCAGTTTGCCTGCATTCAAAATTCAAGAGGCACTCGCACTTCTGAGCTATCTTTGTTGCAGGTGCATGGTAACAGTTGAATAACATGAGAACAAAGAAGAAACCCGCACACTGCTCTTGCCACTGTTCACCACTAGGAGCGCCACCTCTGGAGGTGCATTTTCTTCTTTGCTTATGATCCTATACGGCTCGTTGAGTGCGGTCCTAGTGCCGGCATCGGTTTTGTAAATAGACGGCTATGAAAAATATAGATGAAAAACTCTCTTGGTAAATAGTGTGGTCTGCAGCTTATCATGAGGTATTCTAACTCAGACGAACAATACCTCGTGAGACTTCTTTAACATTAGACATTGCGCACCTGCTGTTGTTAACAAAGTGACACACCCCTTTCCCCTCACCTTACACGAGACTGCCGTCCGGTCTAGATGTGTATAATCCACGTCTCAGAGGAACTTCGAATATCACTGTTCTTCGGGTCCTGTTGATAGGATAGTCTCCAACACACCTCATCCAGTTTATTCTCCAGTGAAGGAGTCATCCTATTTAGCTAGGCTAGTAGCTAGCTGGCTGACAAAATAATTTGACTAGTTCTTCATAGTAGATAACTACTGAAACGGTCAATATAATTGTTTTATTTATTTTTAACCAAGTAGGCCAGTTAAGAACAAGTTCTCATTTACAACTGCGACCTGGTCAAGATAAAGCAAAGCAGTGCGACAAAAACAACAATGACATCAGAGAGTCAGAGTTACATATGAGATAAACAAACACACAGTCAATAACACAATAGTAAAATCTGTATACAGTGTGCACAAGTAAGGAGGTAAGGCAATAAATAGGCCATAGTGGTGAAATAATTACAAATGAGCATTTAACACTGGAGTGATAGATGTGCAGATGAGGATGTGCAAGTAGAGATACAGGTGTGCAAAAGAGCAGAAAAACAGCTGTGTACATCTACATCGATCAGTGAGCTGCTCTGACAGCTGGTGCTTAAAGTTAGTGAGGGAGATATGAGTCTCCAACTTCAGTGATTTTTGCAATTCGTTCCAGTCATTGGCAGCAGAGCACTGGAAGGAAAGGCGGCCAAAGGAAGTGTTGGCTTTGGGGATGACCAGTGAAATATACCTGCTGGAGCACGTGCTACGGGTGGGTGTTGCTATGCTGACCAGTGAGCTGAGATAAGGCAGGGCTTTATACCTAGAAAATACTTATAGATGACCTGGAACCAGTGGGTTTGGTGGCGAATATGTAGCGAGGACCAGCCAACGAGAGCATACGGATCGCAGTGGTGGGTAGTATTTGGGGCTTTGGGGACAAAGGTCACGGTTGCACAGTACTGTCTTTTATCGATGGCAGGTTATGATATTGTTTAGGACCTTGAGCGTGGCTGAGGTGCACCCATGACCAGCTCGGAAACCAGATTGCACAGCGGAGAAGGTACGATGGGATTCAAAATGGTCAGTAATCTGTTTGTTCACTTTTGAAGACTTTAGAAAGGCAGGGCAGGATGGATATAGGTCTGTAACAGTTTTGGTCTCGGTTGTCTCCCCTTTTGAAGAGGGGGATGATCACGGCCGTTTTCCAATCTTTAGGAATCTCAGACGATACGAGAGGTTGAACAGACAAGTTTGCGACAATGGCGGCAGATAATTTTAGTTATTAGTTCCAACCAGAACAACTATCAATATTATTACCAGCTACTACAACTATAGGTAGAGCACAAAACTGTCTCTATTCCGTTGTTGTATCATGTCATTCCTGTCTCGGCTTCCAATCAGTCCACCGTCCAATAAAGTTCTTCGCTTAATTTATACTATTATATTATCATTATTTTCTTGACAATCTGGTATATCAACACTATTGGGTTGTTAACACGTTAAAAAAAATATATAAATAGATGTGGGACACACAAAAAAAGGCAGTGGAGAACACCATTGCCCAAAATGCATTGCTCCAATAACTTTCAAAAGATTGTTCTGAAGTTTGCCCCTCAATAATGTATTTTCACATGAATTAAGCCACGCAAAAAAAACGGCCAGAATCTGCTGAAATACTTGTTGTACATACTTTGCACGCATTGAGTGTGAGATTGTGTTGCAAATATACAAATATATGAGCTCTTGTATTTAATAAAAAGTACCGTATGAATGTGGCTTATGTGTTATAAAAGCCAATCTAACGACTTGTTATTGGAAGTTAGCACCTGTCATATGTGTTTTCCTCCGAATCTCCCCCTTCCCTAATTTAATCAGCCTACAAATTCATAACGATATACAGCCAAAATATGAACTGGCAGTGGTAGGCTACATCTCTGTTTTCTCCCTCGACTTCCCTGTCCTTCTCCAACAGCAGCTGATCTGTCTGTGCTAAGCCTAGCATCATTTCTCACAGACAGTCACAGCAATCGGACCATTCTAGCATCATTTCACACAGACACAGTCACAGCAATCGGACCAGCCTAGCATAATTTCTCACAGACACAGTCACAGCAATCGGACCAGCCTAGCATCATTTCTCACAGACACAGTCACAGCAATCGGACCAGCCTAGCATCATTTCTCACAGACACAGTCACAGCAATCGGACCAGCCTAGCATCATTTCTCACAGACACAGTCACAGCAATCGGACCAGCCTGGCATAATTTCTCACAGACACAGTCACAGCAATCGGACCAGCCTAGCATCATTTCTCACAGACACAGTCACAGCAATCGGACCAGCCAAGCATCATTTCAGACAGTCACAGTCACAGCAATCGGACCAGCCTAGCATCATTTCTCACAGACACAGTCACAGCAATCGGACCAGCCTAGCATCATTTCACACAGTCACAGTCACAGCAATCGGACATGCCTAGCATCATTTCTCACAGACACAGTCACAGCAATCGGACCAGCCTAGCATCATTTCTCACAGACACAGTCACAGCAATCGGACCAGCCTAGCATCATTTCTCACAGACACAGTCACAGCAATCGGACCAGCCTAGCATCATTTCTCACAGACACAGTCACAGCAATCGGACCAACCTAGCATCATTTCTCACAGACACAGTCACAGCAATCGGACCAGCCTAGCATCATTTCTCACAGACACAGTCACAGCAATCGGACCAGCCTAGCATAATTTCTCACAGACACAGTCACAGCAATCGGACCAGCCTAGCATCATTTCTCACAGACACAGTCACAGCAATCGGACCAGCCTAGCATCATTTCTCACAGACACAGTCACAGCAATCGGACCAGCCTAGCATCATTTCTCACAGACACAGTCACAGCAATCGGACCAGCCAAGCATCATTTCTCACAGACACAGTCACAGCAATCGGACCAGCCTAGCATCATTTCTCACAGACACAGTCACAGCAATCGGACCAGCCTAGCATCATTTCTCACAGACACAGTCACAGCAATCGGACCAGCCTAGCATCATTTCTCACAGACACAGTCACAGCAATCGGACCAGCCAAGCATCATTTCAGACAGTCACAGTAATCGGACCAGCCTAGCATCATTTCACACAGTCACAGCAATCGGACCAGCCTAGCATCATTTCAGACAGTCACAGTAATCGGACCAGCCAAGCATAATTTCACACAGTCACAGTAATCGGACCAGCCAAGCATCATTTCACACAGTCACAGCAATCGGACCAGCCTAGCATCATTTCAGACAGTCACAGTAATCGGACCAGCCAAGCATCATTACACACAGTCACAGTAATCGGACCAGCCTAGCATCATTTCACACAGTCACAGCAATCGGACCAGCCTAGCATCATTTCACACAGTCACAGCAATCGGACCAGCCTAGCATCATTTCACACAGTCACAGTAATCGGACCAGCCAAGCATCATTTCACACAGTCACAGTAATCGGACCAGCCTAGCATCATTTCACACAGTCACAGCAATCGGACCAGCCTAGCATCATTTCACACAGTCACAGCAATCGGACCAGCCTAGCATCATTTCTCACAGACACAGTCACAGCAATCGGACCAGCCTAGCATCATTTCACACAGTCACAGCAATCGGACCAGCCTAGCATCATTTCTCACAGACAGTCACAGCAATCGGACCAGCCTAGTATCATTTCTCACAGACACAGTCACAGCAATCGGACCAGCCTAGCATCATTTCTCACAGACACAGTCACAGCAATCGGACCAGCCTAGCATAATTTCTCACAGACACAGTCACAGCAATCGGACCAGCCAAGCATCATTTCAGAACCAGCAGAACCAGAACTTTCAACTCATTTTACGCGTCGGCCTCAAGCCTTTTTTTTTTTTGTCTCTTGGCACCTTTCTGTTTTTTTAACGATCCTCGATCTTGTCTGACTGATGCCAGCGAGGCAGAGTCTCTTTGATGACTTAGAATTCACACAACCTCAGCTCAGCAAATCCCAAAACCGGGCTGTCCGTTGCCCACTGATCAAGACAAATTCTCATTATGTATTATTGTGACAGCAGATATCTTAACATGCCTTATCTTATGCCCACAGGCCTGTGTGGTGTGTGTGTGTGTGTGTGTGTGTGTGTGTGGGGGGGGGGGGGGGGGGGGGGGGGGGGGGGACTGCCATGTCCTTCTTTATAAAGAAACAGCCCACCCAACTAAAACATGGTCCGGACCCAATTCTGGACAGAATTGCCAGATGGCCCTGAACACACACACACACACACACACACACACTGGCCTGTTGTGTGACAGTGAACTATATTGATTGGTTGGCTAGCTGGATCACCCGAGGCTCCACGACTCAGTACATTAGTGACTGAACACACACACACTGGCCCCATCTCTTTCGAATGGCCAACACTAATGGAATACACTCTGTGTGTGTGTGTGTGTGTGTGTGTGTGTGTGTGTGTGTGTGTGTGTGTGTGTGTGTGTGTGTGTGTGTGTGTGTGTGTGTGTGTGTGTGTGTGTGTGTGTGTGTGTGTGTGTGTGTGTGTGTGTTCAGGGCCATCTGGCAATTCTGTCCAGAATTGGGTCCGTGTGTGTGACCCGTTATTGGCACATGCGTGTATTAATCCAGGTGTGTTTGTTTACACTTGACTGAACACACTGTTTACTCCGTGCCTGCACATGTACAGTGCCTTGCGAAAGTATTCGGCCCCCTTGAACTTTGCAACCTTTTGCCACATTTCAGGCTTCAAACATAAAGATATAAAACTGTATTTTTTTGTGAAGAATCAACAACAAGTGGGACACAATCATGAAGTGGAACGACATTTATTGGATATTTCAAACTTTTTTAACAAATCAAAAACTGAAAAATTGGGCATGAAAAATTATTCAGCCCCCTTAAGTTAATACTTTGTAGCGCCACCTTTTGCTGCGATTACAGCTGTAAGTCGCTTGGGGTATGTCTCTATCAGTTTTGCACATCGAGAGACTGAAATGTTTTCCCATTCCTCCTTGCAAAACAGCTCGAGCTCAGTGAGGTTGGATGGAGAGCATTTGTGAACAGCAGTTTTCAGTTCTTTCCACAGATTCTCGATTGGATTCAGGTCTGGACTTTGACTTGGCCATTCTAACACCTGGATATGTTTATTTTTGAACCATTCCATTGTAGATTTTGCTTTATGTTTTGGATCATTGTCTTGCTGGAAGACAAATCTCCGTCCCAGTCTCAGGTCTTTTGCAGACTCCATCAGGTTTTCTTCCAGAATGGTCCTGTATTTGGCTCCATCCATCTTCCCATCAATTTTAACCATCTTCCCTGTCCCTGCTGAAGAAAAGCAGGCCCAAACCATGATGCTGCCACCACCATGTTTGACAGTGGGGATGGTGTGTTCAGGGTGATGAGCTGTGTTGCTTTTACGCCAAACATAACGTTTTGCATTGTTGCCAAAAAGTTCAATTTTGGTTTCATCTGACCAGAGCACCTTCTTCCACATGTTTGGTGTGTCTCCCAGGTGGCTTGTGGCAAACTTTAAACAACACTCTTTATGGATATCTTTAAGAAATGGCTTTCTTCTTGCCACTCTTCCATAAAGGCCAGATTTGTGCAATATACGACTGATTGTTGTCCTATGGACAGAGTCTCCCACCTCAGCTGTAGATCTCTGCAGTTCATCCAGAGTGATCATGGGCCTCTTGGCTGCATCTCTGATCAGTCTTCTCCTTGTATGAGCTGAAAGTTTAGAGGGACGGCCAGGTCTTGGTAGATTTGCAGTGGTCTGATACTCCTTCCATTTCAATATTAATCGCTTGCACAGTGCTCCTTGGGATGTTTAAAGCTTGGGAAATCTTTTTGTATCCAAATCCGGCTTTAAACTTCTTCACAACAGTGTCTCGGACCTGCCTGGTGTGTTCCTTGTTCTTCATGATGCTCTCTGCGCTTTTAACGGACCTCTGAGACTATCACAGTGCAGGTGCATTTATACGGAGACTTGATTACACACAGGTGGATTGTATTTATCATCATTAGTCATTTAGGTCAACATTGGATCATTCAGAGATCCTCACTGAACTTCTGGAGAGAGTTTGCTGCACTGAAAGTAAAGGGGCTGAATAATTTTGCACGCCCAATTTTTCAGTTTTTGATATGTTAAAAAAGTTTGAAATATCCAATAAATGTCGTTCCACTTCATGATTGTGTCCCACTTGTTTTTGACTCCTCACAAAAAAAAAAAAGTTTTATATGTTTGAAGCCTGAAATGTGGCAAAAGGTCGCAAAGTTCAAGGGGGCCGAATACTTTCGCAAGGCACTGTATGTGAGAATATGCACACACACATCACACAACACACACACATCACACAACACACATCACACATCACACACAGTTCACACAACACACAACACACATCACACAACACACACACATCACACAACACACACAACACACACACATCACACAACACACATCACACAACACATCACACAACACACAACACACAACACATCACACAACACACAACACACACACTAACACCATGTGTCCTCCTGGTACATGTCCTCTCGTCGACCCACTCCTACTTAGGGCTACGGTGAGGTGGTCCTGGAGGACAGATTTAGGCAGGTATTGTGATAGAAGGATGCTCTCATATTGATGCTCAAAAAACTTTTTTTGCATATTTTCATTCAAATAAATATTATGGTGAGTTGGAGTGTCTTTCTCTCTCTCTCTCTCTCTCTCTCTCGCTCTCTCTCTCTCTCTCTCTCTCTCTCTCTCTCTCTCTCTCTCCCTCCTCTATCTCCCTCTCTTTCTGTTCATCTTCCTCTCTTCAGAACCTTGATCTCTTTCTGTAAGTGTGAGCTGACATTACGATGAAACAAATGTGTTTGAGGCTCTGCGTGTGTCGTCTCAAACCATCCTGGCTCTCTTATCTCCTCTGACTCGTTCCTTCTTTCTTTTCTCCTGCCACCTCATCCCTAACAGTCCTCATCCCTAACAGCCCTCATCCCTAACAGCCCTCATCCCTAACAGCCCTCATCCCTAACAGCTCTAATCCCTAACAATCCTCATCCCTAACAGTCCTCATCCCTAACAGCCCTCATCCCTAACAGCCCTCATCCCTAACAGTCCTAATCCCTAACAGTCCTAATCTGTAACAGTCCTAATCTGTAACAGTCCTAATCCCTAACAGCCCTAATCCCTAACAGTCCTAATCCGTAACAGTCCTAATCTGTAACAGTCCTAATCCGTAACAGTCCTAATCCGTAACAGTCCTAATCCGTAACAGTCCTAATCCGTAACAGTCCTAATCTGTAACAGTCCTAATCCCTAACAGTCCTAATCCCTAACACAGCTAATCTGTAACAGTCCTAATCTGTACAGTCCTAATCCCTAACAGTCCTAATCCGTAACAGTCCTAATCCCTAACAGTCCTAATCCCTAACAGTCCTAATCCCTAACAGTCCTAATCTGTAACAGTCCTAATCCGTAACAGTCCTAATCCCTAACAGTCCTAATCCCTAACAGTCCTAATCCCTAACAGTCCTAATCTGTAACAGTCCTAATCCCTAACAGTCCTAATCCCTAACAGTCCTAATCTGTAACAGTCCTAATCCCTAACAGTCCTAATCCCTAACAGTCCTAATCTGTAACAGTCCTAATCTGTACAGTCCTAATCCCTAACAGTCCTAATCTGTAACAGTCCTAATCTGTAACAGTCCTAATCCCTAACAGTCCTAATCTGTAACAGTCCTAATCCGTAACAGTCCTAATCTGTAACAGTCCTAATCTGTAACAGTCCTAATCTGTAACAGTCCTAATCCCTAACAGTCCTAATCCCTAACAGTCCTAATCTGTAACAGTCCTAATCTGTACAGTCCTAATCCCTAACAGTCCTAATCGCTAACAGTCCTAATCCCCAACAGTCCTCATCGCTAACAGTCCTAATCCCCAACAGTCCTCATCGCTAACAGTCCTAATCTGTAACAGTCCTAATCCCTAACAGTCCTAATCTGTAACAGTCCTAATCCCTAACAGTCCTCATCGCTAACAGTCCTAATCCCCAACAGTCCTCATCCCTAACAGTCCTAATCTGTAACAGTCCTAATCCCTAACAGTCCTCATCGCTAACAGTCCTAATCTGTTACAGTCCTAATCCCCAACAGTCCTAATCTGTAACAGTTCTAATCCCTCACAGTCCTAATCCCTAACAGTCCTAATCTGTAAGAGTCCTAATCTGTACAGTCCTAATCCCCAACAGTCCTAATCCCTAACAGTCCTAATCCCTAACAGTCCTAATCCCTAACAGTCCTCATCGCTAACAGTCCTAATCCCCAACAGTCCTCATCGCTAACAGTCCTCATCCCCAACAGTCCTCATCCCTAACAGTCCTAATCCCCAACATTCCTAATCTGTAACAGTCCTAATCCCTAACAGTCCTAATCTGTAACAGTCCATCTATCACGTGAGTAGGAGTGAGGGAGAGGGAGGAGAGATGGATGAGTGGTAGGGGTGAGGCTGACTGTTTTGGGCAGGGGATGAGGAGGAGGAAGATGAGGTAAGGTGAGGAAAAGACGAGGGGCTGAGTGAAGATGGGATGGAAGGGGAGGGATATCAGGGTTGAGTCTTCTGTCCAACCATCTGTGTGGGAGGGCCTGGGGCGAGGGTTCTCACCCCCTCCTCTACGCCTCCTCTACCCCTCCTCACCCCCTCCACACCCCCTCCTCACCCCCTCCTCTACCCCTCCACACCCCCTCCTCTACCCCTCCACACCCCCTCCTCACCCCCTCCTCTACCCCTTCACACCCCTCCTCACCCCCTCTTCTACCCCTCCTCTACCCCTCTGAAATCATTCTCACCCTCACCTTCTCTCACTCCCCTCTCTCTACATCTCTCCATTCTCAGCTCAGCCAAACAGGTCACTTCTAATTAACAGTGGAACAATTGGAATTGGCTTTTCCATTTTGGACACGGTCGCGGTGGAAATCGACTGGAGTCACTGGGGAATCAGGCCTTCGTGCTCTCCTCTCTTCCCCTTCCCTCTTCCCTCTCTCTCCTCTCCTCTCTTCCCCTTCCCTCTCTCTCCTCTCCTCTCTTCCCCTTCCCTCTTCCCCTTTGTGCTCTCTCCCCTCTCCTCTCTTCCCCTTCCCTCTTCCCCTTTGTGCTCTCTCCCCTCTCCTCTCTTCCCCTTCTCTCTCCCCTCTCTCTCCTCTCCTGTCTTCCCCTTCTCTCTCCCCTCTCTCTCATCCCCTTTCTTCCCCTTCTCTCTCCCCTCTCCTCTCTTCCCCTTCTCTCTCCCCTCTCTCTCCTCTCCTGTCTTCCCCTTCTCTCTCCCCTCTCTCTCTTCTCCTCTCTTCCACTTTGTGCTCTCTCCCCTCTCCTCTCTCTCCTCTCCTGTCTTCCCTCTCTCTCCTCTCCTCTCTTCCCCTTCTCTCTCCCCTCTCTCTCCTCTCCTGTCTTCCCCTTATCTCTCCCCACTCTCTCCTCTCCTGTCTTCCCGTTATCTCTCCCCCTTCTCTCTCTCCTCTCTTCCCCTTCTCTCTCTCCTCTCTCCTCTCCTGTCTTCCCCTTCTCTCTCCCCTCTCCAGATCTGAATATTCCTCATATATGTCTACCTGCTTTAGGATGCAGAGCGAGGAGTGAGTTTGTCGGTGTGTGTGTGTTTTCTGCGTGTGTTTTCGGTAGGGCTGGGCGATATGGACAAAATATCACGGTATTTTTCTAATGATTTGACTGTATTTGATGTTATTTTATGTTTATAAATAATAATAATAATAATAATAATAATAATAATACAAGTTGTAAAAATAAAATAAATTAAAAGTTGTACATGTACTTTATGAGTAGTGAGTGATCCCAGGGTGCTTTATGAGTAGTGATCCCAGGGTGCTTTATGAGTAGTGATCCCAGGGTGCTTTATGAGTAGTGAGTGATCCCAGGGTGCTTTATGAGTAGTGATCCCAGGGTGCTTTATGAGTAGTGAGTGATCCCAGGGTGCTTTATGAGTAGTGATCCCAGGGTGCTTTATGAGTAGTGATCCCAGGGTGCTTTATGAGTAGTGAGTGATCCCAGGGTGCTTTATGAGAATTGATCCCAGGGTGCTTTATGAGTAGTGAGTGATCCCAGGGTGCTTTATGAGTAGTGATCCCAGGGTGCTTTATGAGTAGTGAGTGATCCCAGGGTGCTTTATGAGTAGTGAGTGATCCCAGGGTGCTTTATGAGTAGTGATCCCAGGGTGCTTTATGAGTAGTGAGTGATCCCAGGGTGCTTTATGAGTAGTGATCCCAGGGTACTTTATGAGTAGTGAGTGATCCCAGGGTGCTTTATGAGTAGTGATCCCAGGGTGCTTTATGAGTAGTGAGTGATCCCAGGGTGCTTTTTTTAGCCTAGTGGTTAGAGGGGGGAGGCAGGTAGCCTAGTGGTTAGAGGGGGGAGGCAGGTAGCCTAGTGGTTAGAGGGGGGAGGCAGGTAGCCTAGTGGTTAGAGGAGGGAGGCAGGTAGCCTAGTGGTTAGAGGAGGGAGGCAGGTAGCCTAGTGGTTAGAGGGGGGAGGCAGGTAGCCTAGTGGTTAGAGGGGGGAGGCAGGTAGTCTAGTGGTTAGAGGGGGGAGGCAGGTAGCCTAGTGGTTAGAGGGGGGAGGCAGGTAGCCTAGTGGTTAGAGTGGGGAGGCAGGTAGCCTAGAGGTAAGAGGGGGGAGGCAGGTAGCCTAGTGGTTAGAGGGGGGAGGCAGGTAGCCTAGTGGTTAGAGGGGGGAGGCAGGTAACCTAGTGGTTAGAGGGGGGAGGCAGGTAGCCTAGTGGTTAGAGGGGGGAGGCAGGTAGCCTAGTGGTTAGAGGGGGGAGGCAGGTAGCCTAGTGGTTAGAGGGGGGAGGCAGGTAGCCTAGTGGTTAGAGAGGGTGAGGCAGGTGGAGGCAGGTAGCCTAGTGGTTAGAGGGGGGAGGCAGGTAGCCTAGTGGTTAGAGGGGGGAGGCAGGTAGCGAGGCAGGTAGACTAGTGGTTAGAGGGGGGAGGCAGGTAGCCTAGTGGTTAGAGGGGGGAGGCAGGTAGCCTAGTGGTTAGAGGGGGGAGGCAGGTAGCCTAGTGGTTAGAGGGGGGAGGCAGGTAACCTAGTGGTTAGAGGGGGGAGGCAGGTAGCCTAGTGGTTAGAGGGGGGAGGCAGGTAGCCTAGTGGTTAGAGAGGGGGAGGCAGGTAGCCTAGTGGTTAGAGAGGGGGAGGCAGGTAGCCTAGTGGTTAGAGGGGGAGGCAGGTAGCCTAGTGGTTAGAGGGGGGAGGCAGGTAGCCTAGTGGTTAGAGGGGGGAGGCAGGTAGCTCCATTATAACTAGACAGGTACCAGACAGCCTAGTGGTTAGAGGGGGGAGGCAGGTAGACTAGTGGTTAGAGGGGGGAGGCAGGTAGCCTAGTGGTTAGAGGGGGGAGGCAGGTAGCCTAGTGGTTAGAGGGGGGAGGCAGGTAGCCTAGTGGTTAGAGGGGGGAGGCAGGTAACCTAGTGGTTAGAGGGGGGAGGCAGGTAGCCTAGTGGTTAGAGGGGGGAGGCAGGTAGCCTAGTGGTTAGAGAGGGGGAGGCAGGTAGCCTAGTGGTTAGAGAGGGGGAGGCAGGTAGCCTAGTGGTTAGAGGGGGAGGCAGGTAGCCTAGTGGTTAGAGAGGGGGAGGCAGGTAGCCTAGTGGTTAGAGAGGGGGAGGCAGGTAGCCTAGTGGTTAGAGAGGGGGAGGCAGGTAGCCTAGTGGTTAGAGGAGGGAGGCAGGTAGCCTAGTGGTTAGAGGGGGGAGGCAGGTAGCCTAGTGGTTAGAGGGGGGAGGCAGGTAGCCTAGTACATTTTATTAGCAAGCTAGCTAGCCAGCTAACCAGTGATTAGAATTAAGAGGCTAACCCAATTTAACTCAAACTTGCTAAGAAAAGACAAACTAGCTGTTTGCAGATGTAAGAAACACAAACTAAATTTGTAATTATAGAACACTAGTGGATTTATATCAGGAAGTAAAGTGAAAACAGCATCGTTGCCATCAACATTGACCATGCAGACAACGCAGGTGTATCCTAGTCAAGCAACAACAAACTCACTCCTTGACTCCGGGGCTAGGTCTGTGTGGAATGGAGAGAGCGCGCAGAGTAGGATGACCCAAGTAGCATAAAACTCACATTACAAACAGGATATCACATTTAACAAACCAAACATTCAAATATCCTTATAGAGGGTAAAGTAAAAATCCCAAACCGGTCTGTGGATCAAAACTGGTGTATAGTAGAATACAGTTAATTATCCCAAGTTTTCGTGTGTGTGAGTGCCCACTCTACGTGTCAGCAACATAATGAGCAAGGGGTGATCGGGAACAGGGAACAGAAGATGAGAGGGGGAGGGAGAGAGAGAGGGAGGTCATAGGACAGATGGGGAGAGAGAGAGGGAGGTCGTAGGAGAGAGAGGTAGGAGAGAGAGGGAGGTCGTAGGAGAGAGAGGGAGGTCGTAGGAGAGAGAGGGAGGTAGTAGGAGAGAGAGGGAGGTCGTAGGACAGATGGGGGGAGAGAGAGAGAGAGAGAGAGAGAGAGAGAGAGAGAGGTCGTAGGAGAGAGGGAGGTCGTAGGAGAGAGAGGGAGGTCGTAGGAGAGAGAGGGAGGTCGTAGGAGAGAGAGGGAGGTAGTAGGAGAGAGAGGGAGGTAAGAGAGAGAGGGAGGTAGCAGAGAGAGGGAGGTAGGAGAGAGAGGGAGGTAGGGGTGACAGAGAGAGAGGGAGGTCGTAGGAGAGAGGGAGGTCGTAGGAGATTAAGGGAGGTCATAGGAGAGAGAGGGAGGTAGTAGGAGAGAGAGGGAGGTAGTAGGAGAGAGAGGGAGGTAGTAGGAGAGAGAGGGAGGTAGTAGGAGAGAGAGGGAGGTAGGAGAGAGAGGGAGGTAGGAGAGAGAGGGAGGTAGGAGAGAGGGAGGTAGTAGGAGAGAGGGAGGTAGTAGGAGAGAGGGAGGTCGTAGGAGAGAGAGGGAGGTAGGAGAGAGAGAGAGGTAGTAGGAGAGAGAGGGGTAGAGAAAGGGAGGGAGAGAGGGAGGGAGAGAGGGAGGTAGTAGGAGAGAGAGGGAGGTAGTAGGAGAGCGAGGGAGGTAGTAGGAGAGAGATAGAGGGAGGTAGTAGGAGAGAGAGGGAGGTAGTAGGAGAGAGAGGGAGGTAGGAGAGAGAGAGAGGTAGTAGGAGAGAGAGGGGTAGAGCAAGGGAGGGAGAGAGGGAGGGAGAGAGGGAGGTAGTAGGAGAGCGAGGGAGGTAGTAGAAGAGCGAGGGAGGTAGTAGGAGAGAGAGAGAGGGGGTTAGTAGGAGAGAGAGGGAGGTAGTAGGAGAGAGAGGGAGGTAGGTAGTAGGAGAGAGAGAAAGGGAGGTAGTACGAGAGAGAGAGAGGTCGTAGGAGAGAGAGGGAGGTAGTAGGAGAGAGAGGGAGGTAGTAGGAGAGAGAGGGAGGTAGAAGGAGAGAGAGGGAGGTAGTAGGAGAGAGAGAGAGGGAGGGAGGTAGTAGGAGAGAGAGAGGGAGGTAGTAGGAGAGAGAGGGAGGTAGTAGAAGAGAGAGGGAGGTAGTAGGAGAGCGAGGAAGGTAGTAGGAGAGCGAGGGAGGTAGTAGGAGAGCGAGGGAGGTAGTAGGAGAGCGAGGTAGGTAGTAGGAGAGAGAGAGGGGGGTAGTAGGAGAGAGAGGGAGGTAGTAGGAGAGAGAGGGAGGTAGGTAGTAGGAGAGAGAGAAAGGGAGATAGTAGGAGAGAGAGAGAGGTCGTAGGAGAGAGAGAGAGGTCGTAGGAGAGAGAGGGAGGTAGTAGGAGAGAGAGGGAGGTAGGAGAGAGAGGGAGGTAGTAGGAGAGAGAGAGAGGGAGTTAGTAGGAGAGAGAGAGGGAGGTAATAGGAGAGAGAGGGAGGTAGTAGAAAAGAGAAGGAGGTAGTAGGAGAGAGAGGGAGGTAGTAGGAGAGAGAGGGAGGTAGTAGGAGAGAGAGTGAGGTAGTAGGAGAGAGAGGGAGGTAGTAGGAGAGAGAGGGAGGTAGTAGGAGAGAGAGGGAGTTAGGAGAGAGAGGGAGGTCGTAGGACAGATGGGGAGAGAGAGAGAGCGAGAGGGAGGTCGTAGGAGAGAGAGAGAGGTAGTAGGAGAGAGAGGGAGGTAGTAGGAGAGAGAGGGAGGTAGTAGGAGAGAGACGGAGGTAGTAGGAGAGAGAGGGAGGTCGTAGTAGAGAGAGAGAGAGAGAGAGGTAGTAGGAGAGAGATAGAGGTAGAAGGAGAGAGAGAGTGTTAGTAGGAGACAGGGAGGTAGTAGGAGAGAGAGGGAGGTAGTAGAAGAGAGAGGGTGGTAGTAGGAGAGAGAGGGAGGTAGTAAGAGAGAGGTAGGTAGTAGGAGAGAGAGGGAGGAGGTAGGAGAGAGAGGGAGGAGGTAGGAGAGAGAGGGAGGTAGTAGGAGAGAGAGGGAGGTAGTAGGAGAGAGAGGGATGTAGTAGGAGAGAGAGGGAGGTAGTAGGAGAGAGAAAGGTAGTAGGAGAGAGAGAGAGGGAGGTATTAGAAGAGAGAGAAAGGTAGTAGGAGAGAGAGGGGGGTAGTAGGAGAGAGAGAGAGGGAGGTAGTAGGAGAGAGAGGGAGGTAGGAGAGAGAGAGGGAGGTAGGAGAGAGAGAGAGAGGTAGTAGAAGAGAGAGAGGTAGTAGGAGAGAGAGGGGGGTAGTAGGAGAGAGAGGGAGGTAGTAGGAGAGAGAGGGAGGTAGTAGGAGAGAGAGGGAGGTAGTAGGAGAGAGAGGGAGGTAGTAGGAGAGAGAGGGAGGTAGTAGGAGAGAGAGGGAGGTAGTAGGAGAGAGAGGGAGGTAGTAGAAGAGAGAGGGAGGTAGTAGTAGAAGAGAGAGGGAAGTAGTAGGAGAGAGAGGGAGGTAGTAGGAGAGAGAGGGAGGTAGTAGGAGAGAGAGGGAGGTAGTAGGAGAGATAGGGAGGGAGGTAGTAGGAGAGAGAGGGAGGGAGGTAGTAGGAGAGAGAGGGAGGGAGGTAGTAGGAGAGAGAGGGAGGGAGGTAGGACAGAGAGGGAGGTATAGGATTGAGAGGGAGGTAGTAGGAGAGAGAGGGAGGGAGGTGGTAGGAGAGAGAGAGAGAGGTAGTAGGAGAGAGAGGGAGGTAGTAGGAGAGAGAGAGAGGTAGTAGGAGAGAGAGAGAGGTAGTAGGAGAGAGAGAGAGGTGGTAGAAGAGAGAGAGAGAGGTAGGAGAGAGAGGGAGGTAGTAGGAGAGAGGGGGAGGTAGTAGAAGAGAGAGGGAGGTAGTAGAAGAGAGAGGGAGGTAGTAGGAGAGAGAGGGAGGTAGTAGGAGAGAGAGGGAGGTAGTAGGAGAGAGAGGGAGGTAGTAGGAGAGAGAGGGAGGTAGTAGGAGAGAGAGAGGGAGGTCGTAGGAGAGAGAGGGAGGTAGTAGGAGAGAGAGAGGGTGGTCGTAGGAGAGAGAGAGAAGGGGGGTATTAGGAGAGAGAGAGAGGGAGGTAGTAGGAGAGATAGATGGAGGTAGTAGGAGAGAGAGGGAGGTAGTAGGAGAGAGAGGGAGGTAGTAGGAGAGAGAGGGAGGTTGTAGGACAGATGGGGAGAGAGAGAGAGAGAGAGAGGGAGGTAGTAGGAGAGAGAGGGAGGTAGTAGGAGAGAGAGTGAGGTAGTAGGAGAGAGAGAGGGAGGTAGTAGAAGAGAGAAAGAGAGAGGTAGTAGGAGAGAGAGGGAGGTAGTAGGAGAGAGAGGGAGGTAGTAGGAGAGAGAGGGAGGTAGTAGGAGAGAGACGGAGGTAGTAGGAGAGAGAGGGAGGTCGTAGTAGAGAGAGAGAGAGAGAGAGAGGTTGTAGGAGAGAGATAGAGGTAGTAGGAGAGAGAGAGAGTTAGTAGTAGATAGGGAGGTAGTAGGAGAGAGAGTGAGGTAGTAGAAGAGAGAGGGTGGTAGTAGGAGAGAGAGGGAGGTAGTAGGAGAGAGAGGTAGGTAGTAGGAGAGAGAGGGAGGAGGTAGGAGAGAGAGGGATTAGGTAGGAGAGAGAGGGAGGTAGTAGGAGAGAGAGGGAGGTAGTAGGAGAGAGAGGGAGGTAGTAGGAGAGAGAAAGGTAGTAGGAGAGAGAGAGAGGAAGGTATTAGAAGAGAGATAAAGGTAGTAGGAGAGAGAGGGGGTAGTAGGAGAGAGAGAGAGGGAGGTAGTAGGAGAGAGAGGGAGGTAGGAGAGAGAGAGGGAGGTAGGAGAGAGAGAGAGAGGTAGTAGGAGAGAGAGGGGGTAGTAGGAGAGAGAGGGAGGTAGTAGGAGAGAGAGGGAGGTAGTAGGAGAGAGAGGGAGGTAGTAGGAGAGAGAGGGAGGTAGTAGGAGAGAGAGGGAGGTAGTAGGAGAGAGAGGGAGGTAGGAGAGAGAGGGAGGTAGTAGGAGAGAGAGGGAGGTAGTAGGAGAGAGTTGGAAGTAGTAGGAGAGAGAGTGAGGTAGTAGGAGAGAGAGGGAGGTAGGAGAGAGAGGGAGGTAGTAGAAGAGAGAGGGAGGTAGTAGGAGAGAGGTGGAGGTCGTAGGAGAGAGAGGGAGGTAGTAGGATAGAGAGGGAGGTAGTAGGAGAGAGAGAGAGGGAGGTAGTAGATGAGAGAGAGAGGGAGGTAGTAGGAGAGAGAGGGAGGTAGTAGGAGAGAGAGGGAGGTCATAGGAGAGAGAGGGAGGTAGTAGGATAGAGAGGGAGGTAGTAGGAGAGAGAGAGGGAGGTAGTAGAAGAGAGAGGGAGGTAGTAGGAGAGAGAGGGAGGTAGTAGGAGAGAGAGGGAGGTAGTAGGAGAGAGAGGAAGGTAGTAGGAGAGAGAGGTAGGTAGTAGGAGAGAGAGAGAGGGAGGTAGTGGGAGAGAGAGAGAGGGAGGTAGTAGAAGAGAGAGAGAGGTAGTAGGAGAGAGAGGGAGGTAGTAGGAGAGAGAGAAAGGTAATAGGAGAGAGAGGGAGGTAGTAGGAGAGAGAGACGGAGGTAGTAGGAGAGAGAGGGAGGTAGTAGGAGAGAGAGGGAGGTAGTAGATGAGAGAGGGAGGTAGTGGGAGAGAGAGGGAGGTAGTAGGAGAGAGAGGGAGGTAGTAGGAGAGAGGTGGAGGTAGTAGGAGAGAGAGAGGGGAAGAGAAAGGGAGGCAGAGAGGGAGGGAGAGAGACAGCTCTCTTCTCTCTCTTTCCTTGGGTCCAGTACGGTACAGGAGAAGATTAAAGAGGGTAGCATTGTGTTTGAAGTTGTGCTCCTCTCTATGCTCGGTGCTGCTGCAGGCCTCTTCAGACAGATCGCCTTGTATTAACGCTTCTCTTTAGCAGCCTTTGATTTAAGCTGCCTTTTGTGTGATCCGTTAGCTAGTTGAGATGTTCTGTGGGAACCTGGAGAGAGGAGGAAAATATAAAATCCTGTTCTACTTTAACGAGACCATGGTGATGAAGAAGTACACACTCACACACACACACACGCACGCATACACACACGCACGCATACATCCAAGCATACACACACACTCACACACACACACAAGCATACACACACACTCACACACACACAAGCATACACACACACGCACGCATACACACACGCGCACACGCATACACACAAGCATACACACACACACACACACACACATACATGCCTACACACACACACGCACGCTTGCACACACTTACACACAGACAAGTAAATGGGTTTGGACTTGCGGAGGGCTGGTTTTGGTAGCTGGGGATTTGGAGCCATAGAGGAAGTTACAGCTCTTGTACTGCTGCAACACATCTTACAGCAAAGACTGAAGACGCAATAGAGGCAAACTCCTTCGTCTGTGATTGGCTGGGAAACAGCTGTGTGGTGATTGGCTGGGGAACAGCTGTGTGGTGATTGGCTGGGGAACAGCTGTGTGGTGATTGGATGGGGAACAGCTGTGTGTGGTGATTGGCTGGGGAACAGCTGTGTGTGGCGATTGGCTGGGGAACAGCTGTGTGTGGCGATTGGCTGGGGAACAGCTGTGTGGTGATTGGCTGGGGAACAGCTGTGTGGTGATTGGCTGGGGAACAACTGTGTGTGGTGATTGGCTGGGGAACAACTGTGTGTGGAGATTGGCTGGGGAACAGCTGTGTGGTGATTGGCTGGGGAACAACTGTGTGTGGTGATTGGCTGGGGAACAGCTGTGTGTGGTGATTGGCTGGGGAACAACTGTGTGTGGTGATTGGCTGGGGAACAACTGTGTGTGGTGATTGGCTGGGGAACAACTGTGTGTGGTGATTGGCTGGGGAACAGCTGTGCGTGGTGATTGGCTGGGGAACAGCTGTGCGTGGTGATTGGCTGGGTAACAGCTGTGTGTGGTGATTGGCTGGGTAACAGCTGTGTGTGGTGATTGGCTGGGGAACAGCTGTGCGTGGTGATTGGCTGGGGAACAGCTGTGCGTGGTGATTGGCTGGGTAACAGCTGTGTGTGGTGATTGGCTGGGTAACAGCTGTGTAGTGATTGGCTGGGGAACTGCTGTGTGTGGTGATTGGCTGGGGAACAGCTGTGTGTGGGGATTGGCTGGGGAACAACTGTGTGTGGTGATTGGCTGGGTAACAGCTGTGTGTGGTGATTGGCCGGGTAACAGCTGTGTGTGGTGATTGGCTGGCTGTTTAAAATAAGTAATAAGAAAGGTGATGCATTCTTTTAAACAGAATAAATAAAAACTGGGTTTTGGCGAAAATCTTTATAAATGTCGTCCATAAACCTACTGATACATTAATTAATTAAAAACGTGCTCATATAAAGTTATTTACGTAGATTTATTTAAAATTTCTGTAGAATCTAATATAAAATATTATATAAAATAATATAACTATATATTTCCAACCTCTTATGAAGCATAAAATAAAACCTATACTGAACACAAATATAATATTTTAATATTTAATATAAATGCAACATGCAACGATTTTAAATATTTTACTGAGTTAGAATTCGTATAAGTCAGTTTCACATGACTGGGAATACAGATATGCATCTGTTGGTCACAGATACCTTTAACAAGGTCCCAGGGGGTGGGGATCAGAAAACCAGTTGCTGGATATTGGCGGGAACTGGAACACGCTGTCGCACACGACGATCCAGAGCATCCCAAACATGCTCAACGGGTGACATGTCTGGTGAGTATGCAGGCCATGGAAGAACTGGGACATTTTAAGCTTCCAGGAATTGTGTACAGATCCTTGCGACATGGGGACATCCATTATCTTGCTGAAACATAAGGTGATGGCAGTGGATGAATGACACGACAATGGGCATCAGGATCACGTCACGGCATGTCTGTGCATTCAAATTACCAGCGATTAAATGCAATTGTGTTTGTGGTCTGTAGGCTTATGCCTGCCTATACCATAACCCCCCCACCACCATGGTCTGCAGTTGTGAGGCCAGTTTGGACGTACTGCCAAAATCTCTAAAAGGACTTTGGAGGCGGCGTGTGGTAAATAAATGTACTTTAAATTATCTGGCAACAGCTCTGGAGGACATTCCTGCAGTCAGCTTGCCAAATGCTCGCTCCCTCATGACTTGAAATATCTGTGGCATTGTGTTGTGACAAAATTGCACATTTTAGGGTGGCCTTTTATTGTCCGCAGCACAAGGTGCCCATGAGTAAGGATCATGCTGTTTAATCAGCTTCTTGATATGTCACACCTGTCAGGTGGATGGATTATCTTGGCAAAGGAGAAATTCTCACTAATAAGGATTTAAACAAAGTTTACACAACATTTGATAGAAATACACTTTTTGTGCTCTAGAAAATTTGAAGAAAGTGGAGCCTTGTTAACGAGGAAGTTAAGATAGTAGAGCCTTGTTAACGAGGAGTGAAGATAGTAGAGCCTTGTTAACGAGGAGTGAAGAAAGTAGAGCCTTGTTAACGAGGAGTGAAGATAGTAGAGCCTTGTTAACGAGGAGTGAAGAGTGAAGATAGTGGAGTCTTGTTAACGAGGAGTGAAGATAGTGAAGACTTGTTAACGAGGAGTGAAGATAGTGGAGCCTTGTTAACGAGGAGTGAAGATAGTGGAGCCTTGTTAATGAGGAGTGAAGATAGTGGAGCCTTGTTAACGAGGAGTGAAGTTGGTGGAGTCTTGTTAACGAGGAGTGAAGATAGTGGAGCCTTGTTAACGAGGAGTGAAGATAGTGGAGCCTTGTTAACGAGGAGTGAAGATAGTGGAGTCTTGTTAACGAGGAGTGAAGATAGTGGAGCCTTGTTAACGAGGAGTGAAGATAGTAGAGCCTTGTTAACGAGGAGTGAAGATAGTGGAGCCTTGTTAACGAGGAGTGAAGATAGTAGAGCCTTGTTAACGAGGAGTGAAGATAGTAGAGCCTTGTTAACGAGGAGTGAAGATAGTAGAGCCTTGTTAACGAGGAGTGAAGATAGTAGAGCCTTGTTAACGAGGAGTGAAGAGTGAAGATAGTGGAGTCTTGTTAACGAGGAGTGAAGATAGTGAAGACTTGTTAACGAGGAGTGAAGATAGTGGAGCCTTGTTAACGAGGAGTGAAGATAGTGGAGCCTTGTTAATGAGGAGTGAAGATAGTGGAGCCTTGTTAACGAGGAGTGAAGTTGGTGGAGTCTTGTTAACGAGTAGTGAAGATAGTGGAGCCTTGTTAACGAGGAGTGAAGTTGGTGGAGTCTTGTTAACGAGGAGTGAAGATAGTGGAGCCTTGTTAACGAGGAGTGAAGATAGTGGAGCCTTGTTAACGAGGAGTGAAGATAGTGGAGTCTTGTTAACGAGGAGTGTAGATAGTGGAGCCTTGTTAACGAGGAGTGAAGATAGTAGAGCCTTGTTAACGAGGAGTGAAGATAGTGGAGCCTTGTTAACGAGGAGTGAAGATAGTAGAGCCTTGTTAACGAGGAGTGAAGATAGTGGAGCCTTGTTAACGAGGAGTGAAGACAGTGGAGCCTTGTTAATGAGGAGTGAAGATAGTGGAGTCTTGTTAACGAGGAGTGAAGATAGTGGAGTCTTGTTAATGTACAAAGAGATAGTAGCTCACAGGCTCTCTTTCCCCTGAAAACATCTGGTTGTTGGGGATCTGGGAGTGACTACATCTGGTTGTACGGTTGTTGGGGATCTGGGAGGGGCTACATCTGGTTGTACGGTTGTTAGGGATCTGGGAGGGGCTACATCTGGTTGTACGGTTGTTGGGGATCTGTGAGGGGCTACATCTGGTTGTACGGTTGTTGGGGATCTGGGAGGGGCTACATCTGGTTGTACGGTTGTTGGGGATCTGGGAGGGGCTACATCTGGTTGTACGGTTGTTGGGGATCTGGGAGGGGCTACATCTGGTTGTACGGTTGTTGGGGATCTGGGAGGGGCTACATCTGGTTGTACGGTTGTTGGGGATCTGTGAGGGGCTACATCTGGTTGTACGGTTGTTGGGGACCTGGGAGGGGCTACATCTGGTTGTACGGTTGTTGGGGATCTGGGAGGGGCTACATCTGGTTGTACGGTTGTTGGGGATCTGGGAGGGGCTACATCTGGTTGTACGGTTGTTGGGGATCTGGGAGGGGCTACATCTGGTTGTACGGTTGTTGGGGATCTGGGAGGGGCTACATCTGGTTGTACGGTTGTTGGGGATCTGGGAGGGGCTACATCTGGTTGTACGGTTGTTGGGGATCTGGGAGGGGCTACATCTGGTTGTACGGTTGTTGGGGATCTGGGAGGGGCTACATCTGGTTGTACGGTTGTTGGGGATCTGGGAGGGGCTACATCTGGTTGTACGGTTGTTGGGGATCTGGGAGGGGCTACATCTGGTTGTACGGTTGTTAGGGATCTGGGAGGGGCTACATCTGGTTGTACGGTTGTTGGGGATCTGGGAGGGGCTACATCTGGTTGTACGGTTGTTGGGGATCTGGGAGGGGCTACATCTGGTTGTACGGTTGTTGGGGATCTGGGAGGGGCTACATCTGGTTGTACGGTTGTTGGGGATCCTTACATTTATGTTGATTACCTGCTATTTTCTGATTGATTGAGAGCAGGGTGTAAATTAGAATATCTACAAGAGAAAGAATCAAGGTAATGAATTCAACTTTTCATATGTTTCTGTGTGTGGGATTTGCCGAGGTAAGTAGACTGCTGCGTGAAAACCCAACAGTATTCTACTATTCAGGACATGAATGACAACAAATGAGTTGATGATGGCCCAGTAACACATGGGACTCCAGTCTTTTTAATCAGAGTTTAAAATCTACATTTTGCAATGTTTCTATATCTATAGTCGAGTCCTTCTTTAACTGAATCGACCAAACGTCGTCGTTTTACCAGATTCAATTAGTTTCGATATCCTATGCTACTAAATATAGGACTAACATGAAGGAATGTAATTTAGGCCAAATAAAAGAACAGCGACATGATTTAAATGAAAAGTGCCAAATAAACACAACACTGTTTCATTCACTTTAATAAAAGACTCATCAACAGAATAATTGTAATATGCTGCAACTCGCTTCACGGTTTTAAACAAAGAGGCTTTACAAGGAAACTCGATGACGTTTTGACGTTTTGCTTGACAAAATAGACACGTAAGCAGCTAAAGCCCTGGGATGCTTCCCAAATGGATCCCTATTCCCTATATAGTGCACTACTTTAGACCAGAGCATTATGGAACCCTATTCCCTATATAGTGTGCTACTTTAGACCAGAGTCCTTTAGAACCCTATTCCCTATATAGTGTGTTACTTTAGACCAGAGTCCTTTAGAACCCTATTCCCTATATAGTACACTACTTTAGAACAGGGCCCTATGGAACCCTATTCCCTATATAGTGTGTTACTTTAGACCAGAGTCCTTTAGAACCCTATTCCCTATATAGTACACTACTTTAGAACAGGGCCCTATGGAACCCTATTCCCTATATAGTGTGCTACTTTAGACCACAACCCCTCTGACCTTTTGCTTTGCATTCTTATTGGAAGATCAAAGGGATCATGCTGTTTGTACGTGGCTGCTATGAAAGTCAAATGTGTTTGAGTGTGATCAGGGGTGTACTCATTCTGCCAATTCTGTTGAAAAACTTTTCTGAAACTGAATGCAAACAGAACGGTGATAAACATACCTGAATTTGTCCAACATAAACTCTTGTTTGCTTAAGAACATCTAAGGGCTGTTCGGGAGTGCTTGGATACAGCCCTTAGCTATGGTTTACTGGCCATAATCCACAAACCTCCGAGGTGCCTTATTGCTGTTATAAACTGGTTACCAACGTCATTAGAGCAGTAAAAATACATGTTTTGTCATACCCGTGGTGTACGGTTGGATATAGCACGGATGTCAGCCAATCAGCATGTGGACTTCAGTGCTCAGAACATAAGCTGTCTGTGACCACTCACAGAGTATCACGAGGCTAGACGTAGAGAAGTCAAGTAGTAATTGTAGAAGTGATTATCAGGGTAACGTCAGAGCACCCTCTTACCTACAAGTTCTCATACAGCAGTTTCACTTACAAATTTGACGTATTATGGATGAACGTCTATATTTTATGCATTAATTCTGCACTGCAACAGGGTTAATTCTGCATGGTAACAGGGTTAATTCTGCATGGTAACAGGGTTAATTATGCATGGTAACAGGGTTAATTCTGCATGGTTACAGCGTTAATTCTGCATGGCAACAGGGTTAATTATGCATGGCAACAGGGTTATTTCTGCATGGTATCTTTTTAATTCTGCATGGTATCTTGTTAATTCTGCATGGTATCAGGGTTAATTATGCATGGCAACAGGGTTAATTCTGCATGGCAACAGGGTTAATTATGCATGGCAACAGGGTTAATTCTGCATGGCAACAGGGTTAATTCTGCATGGCAACAGGGTTAATTCTGCATGGTAACAGGGTTAATTCTGCATGGTAACAGGGTTAATTCTGCATGGTAACAGGATTAAAACAGAATCAACTCAAAGGGTTAAGTTGAGGTATTTGTCAGAGTGGTTAAGGTTAGGGCTATGGTTTGGGGACATCTTCAAACAAAATAATTTAAAACAACATGGGTTCTGAGACTATGAAAATGTCCTTATTCATGTCACTGAGGGACCGCTGAGGTTTAGAGGGTCTACACCAGAAGTTAATGGTTATTGGAGGAACATTTACAGTTGAAGTCGGAAGTTTACATACACTTAGGTTGGAGTCATTAAAACTTCTTAGGGTTGCAATCCCGTTAACGGGATCGATATGACAACAGCCAGTGAAAGTGTCTCATCGCTACAACTCCCGTACGGGCTCGGGAGAGACGAAGGTTGAAAGTCATGCGTCCTCCGATACACAACCCAACCAAGCCGCACTGCTTCTTAACACAGCGCGCATCCAACCCGGAAGCCAGCCGCACCAATGTGTCGGAGGAAACACCGTGCACCTGGCAACCTTGGTTAGCATGTACTGTGCCCGGCCCGCCACAGGAGTCGGTCAAACCCTCCCTAACCCGGATGACGCTAAGCAAATTGTGCGTCGCTACACGGACCTCCCAGGCGCGGCCGGTTACGACAGAGCCTGGGCGAGAACCCAGAGTCTCTGGTGGCACAGCTGGCACTGCAGTACAATGCCCTTGACCACTGCGTCACCCGGGAGGCCCCCAATCCATAATATTTCAACTGGACTGTAACTTCTTCAATAGGAGAGAGAGAAAATGTCTGCTTCAAGCTGTTGCGCATGCAAAACACTGCTGGCACCCAGCCATCCACTGACGTGATGTGATCGTTCTCGCTCATTTTTCAGAATAAAAGCCTGAAACTATGTCTAAAGACTGTTCACACCATGGGGAAGCCAGCACTTCCTGGTTGGATTTTCCTCAGGTTTTCGCCTGCAATATCAGTTCTGTTATACTCACAGACAATATTTTGCCAGTTTTGGAAACTTTAGAGTGTTTTCTATCCTAATCTGACAATTATATGCATGTTCTAGATTCTGGGCCTGAGAAATAGGCAGTTTCATTTGGGTATGTTTTTCATCCAAGCATCAAAATACTGCCCCTACACTCAACAGGTTAAGTCTCGTTTTTCAACCACTCCACAAATGTCAAACTATAGTTTGGGCAAGTTGGTTAGGACATCTACTTTGTGCATGACACAAGTAATTTTTCCAACAATTGTTTACATACAGATTATTTCACTTATAATTCACTGTATCACAATTCCAGTGGGTCAGAAGTTTAAATACACTAAGTTGACTGTGCCTTTAAACAGCTTGGAAAATTCCAGAAATTATGTCACGGCTTTAGAAGCTTCTGATAGGCTAATTGACATCTTTTGAGTCAATTGGAGGTGTACCTGCGGATGTATTTCAAGGCCTACCTTCAAACTCAGTGCCTCTTTGCTTGACATCATGGGAAAATCAAAAGAAATCAGCCAAGACCTCTGAAAAAAAATTGTAGACAAGTCTGACTCATCTTTGGGAGCAATTTCCAAATGCCTGAAGATACCACGTTCATCTATACCAGGGGTGTCAAAGTCAAATGGACGGAGGGCCAAATAAAAAAATCAGCTACAAGACGAGGGCCGGACTGTTCGAATGTTCATTGAAAATTTTTTAAATGACGCATATAGTCTAGTGAACCTAATTGAACCTACTGAAAACCTAACAAATATATTACAATATGATCAGATAAATAAAGCAATATTTTCTTATGGCTCTGTCAGTAATCTTTAATTTTCAACAGACACAAAAGACAAATTTCCTTTATATAAATATCCCCATAACATGAACATTAAATGAAAGAAACCGGTATTCAAGGCACCATCAGTAGACTATATTTTCTATTTTAGCAAAAGTGGGCTAAATTTACTTCAAAGAAAAAACAATAATAGCAATTTTCTATCATCCACTCAACTGAAATATTTTTAAAATATAATTGGATTGAAATACAAAAAAATAAAGTGCAAAAATCTATTAATCAAAAACAACACTTTGTTTAAGGAGAAGTAACATGCAGTGAAAACAAATATTAAATTTTAACTTTTAAACTTGAACTGAGTAAAAACTCTAAATATGTGATTGCACAGTAATGTTCACTTGTTTGAGGTTGAGGGTGATACTTGGTGGTGTCCCATCTTTTCCACAAGTTCATCAATGTTCGGGGTAAGGCTCTGAGCTGAAGAAATCCTCAGAATTGAGTGGAGGTGTTCAGCAGTAAGTCGACTTCTGTGTGATGTTTTGTTCAGGTTCATCAAAGAAAACAGTTGTTCACACAGGTATGTGCTGCCAAACATAGACAACGTTTGAGCAGCCTGGATGCGCAGCTGGGGCATTGTGCCGGGGAGGAAACGGGCGAACTCCGCAGCACCCACTGCCGCATATTTTGCCCTCAGTGCATCATTGCATTGGAGGTCAATCAACTCCATTTGGAGGTTTGGTGGTGAGCTTTCCACGTCAACAGCAAATGGGTTACCGAGCAGTTCCAACCTGCTTTTTTGTGCTTCAAAGTCAGCAAATCGGCGTCGAAAGTCAGCGGCAAGCATACCTATTTTATCAGCCAACTGTGTGCTCGGGAACGCACTGGTAGAGAGCTTCTCTTTCATGGTCTGGCAGCTGGGAAAGTGGCTCAAATTTTCTTTCCGCATCTGCGTCTCCCACAGAGTCAGTTTGGTTTTAAATGCCTTCACTGTACTGTACATATCAGAGATGACACGATCCCGACCCTGCAGCTGCAAGTTTATTGCATTCAGATGACTCGTAATGTCACACAGAAAAGCCATTTCACACAGAAACATTTCGTCTCGGAGTTGTGTTGTGTCTTTCCCTTTGCTGTCCAAGAACAGACAAATCTCCTCACGAAGCTCGAAACATCTTTGAAGCACCTTTCCCTGGCTTAGCCATCGCACCTCTGTGTGATAAGGCAAATCACCATGCTCCGTTTCTAACTCCGTCAGAAATGCCTTGAACTGGCGGTGATTCAAACCTTTGGCTCTGATAAAGTTAACTGTGCGCGTGATGATGCTCATTACATGCTCCATTTTCAAGGCTTTACCGCACAACGCTTCCTGGTGTATGATACAATGATAAGCTGTCAGCTCACCTGTCGCGTTTTCCTCTTGCATCTTTTCCCGTATCTTCGCCACCAGTCCGCTCCTGTGTCCACACATCGCAGGTGCTCCGTCGGTTGTCAAACCCACGAGTTTTTCCCAAGGCAGCTCCATCTCATTTACACATCTTGACACCTCTTCATACAAATCATGCCCCGTAGTTGTGCCATGCATAGGACGTAAAGCCAAAAACTCCTCTGTCACGCTTAGGTTGGAGTCCACTCCGCGGATGAAAATTGACAACTGGGCAATGTCAGAAATGTCGGTGCTCTCATCCACAGCCAAGGAATATGCAATAAAATCTTTTCCCTTTTTCACAAGCTGCTCTTTTAGATTGATGGACAACTGGTCTACTCTCTCGGCAATGGTGTTTCTGCTCAGACTCACATTTAAAAAGAGTTGCCTTTTATCTGGGCAAACTTCGTCACAAACTTTAATCATGCAGTTTTTGATGAAATCCCCCTCCGTAAATGGCCGGGCTGATTTAGCGATCTCTTCTGCCAAAATAAAACTGGCCTTGACAGCAGCCTGGCCTTGTGATTTGGCTTTTTTGAACAGAGCCTGTCGAGATTTGAGGCCTCGTTTTAATTCCTCTGCCTTTTGTAGCCTTTGTTCCATGTCCATATTCTTGTTTTTGTCCGCGTGTTTCGTTTCATAATGTCGTCTCAGATTATACTCTTTCAGTACCGCCACACTTTCTCCACACAGAAGACACAGGTTTTCCAGCTACCTTCGTGAACATATACTCCGACTCCCACCTTGTTTGAAACCCCCGGTTCTCAGTATCCACCTTCCGTTTTGCCATTTTTGATGGGTATCTGAAAGTTAATTTTACTGTGATGCTGACGACTGCTGTGCCAATAAATATTGAAATGAAGCAGCCTACTGCTCGGTGCGTCACCTTTGCATTGTGGGAAATGTAGTATTGGTGCGTGTAAAAGATCTGCGGGCTGCCGGCTTGCTGCGGGCCGGTTCTAATAATAAATCAAGATCATCCCAGGGGCCGTAAAAAACCTTCTTGCGGGCCGGATGTGGCCCGCGGGCCTTGACTCTGACATATGTGATCTATACAAACAATAGTACACAAGTATAAACACCATTGGACCACGCAGCCATCATACCACTCAGGAAGAAGACACTTTCTGTCTCCTAGATATGAGCGTACTTTGGTGCGAGAAGTGCAAATCAATCCCAGAACAACAGCAAAGGACCTTGTGAAGATGCTGGAGGAAACAGGTACAAAAGTATCTATATCCACAGTAAAACGAGTCCTATATCGACATAACCTGAAAGGCCGCTCAGCAAGGAAGAAGCCACGGCTCCAAAACCGCCATAAAAAAAGCCAGACTACGGTTTGCAACTGCACATGGGAACAGAGATCGTACTCATCGTACTCTTTGGAGAAATGTCTTCTGGTCTGATGAAACAAAAATAGAACTGTTTGGCCATAATGACCATCGTTATGTTTGGAGGAAGCACGGGGGTGGCAGTATCATGTTGTGGGGGAGCTTTCCTGCAAGAGGGACTGGTGCACTTCACAAAATAGATGGCATCACGAGGAGGAAAATTATGTGGATATATTGAAGCAACATCTCAAGGCATCAGTCAGGAAGTTAATGCTTGGTCACAAATGGGTCTTCCAAATGACCACAAGCATACTTCCAAAGTTGTGGCAAAATGGCTTAAGGACAATAAAGTCAAGGTATTGGAGTGGCCATCACAAAGCCCTGACCTCAATCCTATAGAAAATGTTTGGGCAGAACTGAAAAAGTGTGTGTGAGCAAGGAGGCCTACAAACCTGACTCAGCTACACCAGCTCTGTCAGGAGGAATGGGCTAAGATTCACTCAACTTATTGTGGGAAGCTTGTGGAAGGCTACTCTAAACGTTTGACCCAAGTTAAACAATTTAAAGGCAATGCTACCAAATACTAATTTAGTGTATGTAAACTTTTGACCCCCTGGGAATGTGATGAAAGAAATAAAAGCTGAAATAAATCATTCTCTCTACTATTATTCTGACATTTCACATTCTTAAAATAAAGTGGTGATCCTAACTGACCTAAGACAGGGGATTTTTACTAGGATTACATTTCAGGAATTGTGAAAAACTGAGTTTAATTGTATTTGGCTAAGGTGTATGTAAACTTCCAACTGTATATGTAAATATGTCTGTAAATATGTAAATAGGTCTGTGTAAATATATATGTCTGTGTAAATATATATGTCTGTGTAAATATATATGTCTGTGTAAATATATATGTCTGTGTAAATATATCAATATGTCTATTCGCATTTGTAAATATGTCTATGCAAATATGTAAACATGTCAATTTAAATATGTCTATGTAAATGATTTTTGAGTTTATTGAAAAACTGAGTTTAAATGAATCTGGCTAAGGTGTATGTGAACTTCCGAATTCAACTGTATAGTGGAGGGTCTAGAAGTTAATGGTTATAGGAGGAAGGTATATAGTGTGTGCAACTAAGAATGTGTTGAATGCAGGTAAGTGATTTACATGTGGCAGGCATTGATAAGGGGAGAGAGCCATGGATTAGTGATGGAGGGGGGTTTGAGGTCAGGTCACCTTAGGGGAGAAATACACATTTTATGGCCCGAATCACTAGTGCCTAGCAGTAAAGAACAATGTTTGTACAGATGAGGAGACTCAGGAACGTTTAAATATCAGTGTTTGTGTGAAAATGCTCTTGTCTAATGCAGCTGTATCTCTGGGCAGAATAAACTTGGTTAAACCTTTCATAGAGAGTAGAGTTTTTTTGTACTCTGAGAATTAGAACCTAACTGTTTTTTAATCAAGTAACATGTAGTATTCTGCCAGAGCATTGGTCAGAGCGGAACGCTTCGGAATGAGCAGGGTACTTCACCTTTGACCTTTACTCGGCTATCATCCGAAGTCTGTTACTGTCAAATCTGTTACTGTGTGTACGTGGCCTAGTTCTCTATGGCATACTTACTGCTGTATCTAGTACTACTGACGGACTTAGAATACACAGTAAACAATGCTTGATGTGTTTGTGTGTGTGTGTGTGTGTGTGTGTGTGTGTGTGTGTGTGTGTGTGTTGATTAGAAGTAAATCAGTGTGTGTGTGTGTGTGTGTGTGTGTGTGTGTGTGTGTGTGTGTGTGTGTGTGTGTGTGTGTGTGTGTGTGTGTGTGTGTGTGTGTGTGTGTGTGTTGATTAGAAGTAAGTCAGTGTGTGTGTTTTTGAATGGGCACAGTGCCTTGTGCTGACGATGAATGATACAGCTTATATCAGAGCTGGTCTCTCAGTAATATAATACACTGTCACGTGTGTGTGTGTGTGTGTGTGTGTGTGTGTGTGTGTGTGTGTGTGTGTGTGTGTGTGTGTGAGCTGTCTATATGAGAATAAGGGTCTCTCTCTCTATTCTAAAATAGCCCAGGTGCACACACAGGCTTTGTAATGGGTATAGATTGTTTTTTAATGGCCTTGTCATTCTGAATGTCTGGGACTTTGTCCCAAATGGCACCCTATTCCCTACATTCTCTATGGGCCTTGGTCAAAAGTAGTGCACTATATAGGGCATATGCTACCATTTGGCATGAACCCCGCTCATTTGACTTCTACAGAATACAACCCACTCACTCTCCAACTGCTCACTGCTGAACTCAAATCTACTTCGTGATGACCTTGCCATTTTATCCTTGTTTCTCTCCCTCCATCTCTCTTCTCTCCCTCCTTCCCACCCGCCGTCTCACCCTCCTTCTCTCCCTCCTTTTCCCCCTCCATCTCCGTCTCTTCCTTCCCTCCCACCTTCTCTCCCTCCGTCTCTCTCTTCTCTTCCTCCTCCTTCTCTCCCTCCATCTGACTCCTCTCTCTCTCTTCTTCTCTCCCTCCGTCTCTGACTCCTCTCTCTCTTCTTCTCTCCCTCCGTCTCTGACTCCTCTCTCTCCCTCTGTCGCTCCCTCCTTCTCTCCCTCCATCTCTGACTCCTCTTCCTCTCTCACCTTCTCTCCTCCTTCTCACCCTCCGTCTCTGACTCCTCTCTCTCTCTCCTTCTCTCCCTGTCTCTTCTCTTCCTCCTTCTACCACCTTCTCTCCCTCCTTCTCCTTCTCACCCTCTCTCTATTCTCTCCCTCCTTTCCTTCTCTCTCTTCTATCCCTCTCTCTTCTCTCCCTCCTTCCACCTCATCTCCCTCCTTCTCTCCCTCCTTCTCTCCCTCCTTCTACCTCCTCCTCTCCCTCCTTCTCTCCCTCCTTCTCTCCCTCCTTCTACCTCCTCCTCTCCCTCCTTATCTCCCTCCTTCTCTCCCTGTCTCTTCTTTCCCTCCTACCTCCTTCTACCTCCTTCTCTCCCTCCTTCTACCTCCTTCTCTCCCCATCTCTTCTCTCCGTCTCTTCTGTCCCTCCTACCTCCTTCTCTCCCTGTCTCTTCTCTCCCTCCTTCTACCTCCTTCTCACCCTCCTTCTCTCCCTGTCTCTTCTCTCCCTCCTTCTACCTCCTTCTCTCCCTCCTTCTCACCCTCATTCTCACCCTCTCGCTCTTCTCCCTCCTTCTTTCCCTCTCTCTTCTCTCCCTCCTTCTCTCTCTTCTCTCTCTCTTTCTTCTGTCCCTCCTTCTACCTCCTTCTCTCCCTCTCTCTTCTCTCCCTCCTTCTACCTCCTTCTCACCCTCATTCTCACCCTCTTGCTCTTCTCCCTCCTTCTTTCCCTCTCTCTATTCTCTCTCTCCTTCTTTCCCTCCATGTCTACTCTCGCTCCTTCAGACTGTGTTGTTTTTCCCCAATTAGATTAAATCATGTTCAGGGCACTCAAGGTCATGGTTTCAATATGGTTTATGTTATAGTAAGTTAGTTAGCTACATGCTAGACTCTTAAAGTGTATTCCCTTGTGTAGCATCCCTGCATGTATCCCTGTATGTAAGCATACGGTATCTTCCTCGAGGGCTGGTCCTTTATGGCACAGTGACTCGTAACCAAAGGGCTGCTGATTTCCCCTTCAAGTGTTACACTGGCTCCTTTTCCTCTACCCTAGCCTGCTGTGGACTTGGCAGCCATGCCAGTGTTGTGTAAAGGGAGGGGAGAGGGGCTGAATGGTGTTGAGTGTTTCTATTGAGAGGAGAGAGGCTGAACAGTGTTGAGTGTTTGTATTGAGAGGAGAGAGGGGAGAGAGGGGCTGAACATTGTTGCCTGTTTGTATTGAGAGGAGAGAGAGGAGAGAGGGGCTGAACAGTGTTGACTGTTTGTATTGAGAGGAGAGAGGGGCTGAACAATGTTGAGTGTTTGTATTGAGAGGAGAAAGGGGCTGAACGGTGTTGAGTGTTTGTATTGAGAGGAGAGAGAGGAGAGAGGGGCTGAACAGTGTTGACTGTTTGTATTGAGAGGAGAGAGGGGCTGAACAATGTTGAGTGTTTGTATTGAGAGGAGAGAGGGGCTGAACAGTGTTGACTGTTTGTATTGAGAGGAGAGAGAGGAGAGAGGGCCTGAACAGTGTTGACTGTTTGTATTGAGAGGAGAGAGGGGCTGAACGGTGTTGAGTGTTTGTATTGAGAGGAGAGAGGGGCTGAACGGTGTTGAGTGTTTGTATTGAGAGGAGAGAGGGGCTGAATGGTGTTGAGTGTTTGTATTGAGAGGAGAGAGAGGAGAGAGGGGCTGAACGGTGTTGAGTGTTTGTATTGAGAGGAGAGAGGGGCTGAATGGTGTTGAGTGTTTGTATTGAGAGGAGAGAGGGGCTGAACGGTGTTGAGTGTTTGTATTGAGAGGAGAGAGAGGAGAGAGGGGCTGATGTTTCACTAATGAAACCACTGCTGGGCCCCAATCATTAATACATAAATGGAATGATCTATCAGGCTGCATGAGAAGGATAGTCTCGCACACACACACACACACACACACACACACACACACACACACACACACACACACACACACACACACACACACACACACACACACACACACACACACACACAGAGCCTCTGCTGCTCCACAGCATGTTCTCTGCCACAGAGAGTGGTTGATATCTGCGGGAGCATTAGAAGGATTAGGCCTGCCTGACTGATCACAACGGTTTGTCTCTGCTCTGCTGGAGTTATAGACGAGACGATAGTCGTGTCTATTATTAGGCAGTGCTAAATTCAAATCTCCCTACTTTCATATCATATCTTTCCTATCTAAGTCAATATGACACCAATCTCTGTGAAAATTCCCAAATCAATTTGATTGGAGGTACACAACACACTCCCCGTCTCTCGTCAAGAGCCGTCCGTCCGTCTGTTACCGAGAGCCATATAAGGGATTGTTTAACAGGGTCGTTTAGAAGTTGAGTTGTTGGAGTAAAACGATACTATAGTGTCCATAAAGTTGGACTTTGGACTTTTGTAAACTGCAACAGTCGTTTATAAAGTGTATCATTTATCGCTCTCACATGCAGATTTATGTCCACTAAGAGACAGCGATGTGCTGATTTATGTCCACTAAGAAACAGCGATGTGTCAGATTCATGTCCACTAAGAAACAGCGATGTGCAGATTCATGTCCACTAAGAAACAGCGATGTGCAGATTTATGTCCACTAAGAGACAGCGATGTGCTTGCTACCTTTTTGCAGCATTTCTAACAATGCTAATATATATTTTGTTTCAGCGACGCTCAGAGTTCTAACAACGGGTTGGTTGCTCGGAAACAACACTAGTTGTTTGCACCCTACTGCCAGTCATAAGAAGTGTATGGATCAAACCTAGACTACTGTAAATATCTAGCTTTATGGTGGTTGTCAAGCTGAGGTTAATCAATTATTAGCTAGGTATCTAACTAGCTTACGTTACCTAGCTATTAGTAGCTTGCTTGTACAAAGTCCAGCAGCTAGCCTCTGTAGTTAGCTAACGCTAGTAAGCTGAATGCTAGCTAGAGGTAGAGGTAGCTAGCCAATTATTGTGGTTTTGTTTGATTAGCTATCTAGCTAGCTAAAGTAAAGTTATACCAGTCAGATGACAGCCAACGTTGGCTAGGTAGCTAACCAACAAGTGACGAAAGCTAGCTAGCTATATTTGCCAAGTAAGGTTTTTCATATAAGGTTGAAGTCATCATGTGTAAACTGCTGATCTAGACACTTGCGTGTAAACAGAGCACAAACAAATATGCACAAATGAGAGTTAATGTTAGCGAACATTAGACTGCTTGTTTATTTATTTAACCTTTATTTAACGAGGCAAGTCAGTTAAGAAGACATTCTTATTGACAATGACGGCCTACCAAAAGGCCTCCTGGGGGGGACGGGGACTGGGATTAAAAATACAATATAGGACAAAACACACAACACAACAAGAGAGACCTAAGACATCAACATAGCATGGCACGAACACATGACCACACAACATGGTAGCAACACAGCATGACAACAACATGGTAACAACACGAGAACAACATGGTAACAACACGAGAACAACATGGTGGCAACACAACATGACAACAACATGGCAGCAACACATGACAACACAGCATGGTAGCAACACAACATGACAACAACATGGTAACAACACAACATGACAACAACATGGTAGCAACACAACATGGCAGCAACACAACGTGAGAACAGCATGATAGCAACACAACATGACAACAGCATGATAGCAACACAACATGAGAACAACATGGTAGCAACACAACATGACAACAACATGGTAGCAACACAACATGACAACAACATGGTAGCAACACAACATGACAACAACATGGTAGCAACACAACATGACAACAACATGGTAGCAACACAACATGACAACATGGTAGCAACACAACATGAGAACAACATGGTAGCAGCACAACATGAGAACAGCATGGTAGCAACACAACATGGTAGCAACACAACATGGTAGCAGCACAAAACATGGTACAAACATAATTGGGGACAGACAACAGCACAAAGGGCAAGAAGGTAGAGACAACGATACATCACGCAAAGAAGCCACAACTGTCAGTAAGAGTATCCATGATTGAGTCTTTGAATGAAGAGATGGAGATAAAACGGTCCAGTTGTAGTGCATCTTGGGAAAATACCACGCTGCTCACGTTCATTTGTGTTGCACAGACCAAGCTACGGAAAGACAAAGTAGCCAGATTTCAGACAGGACAAGCACTGCACTTAGCGACGCGTCATTTCCTCGACTAAGAACAACCAAGACCGCATAAACCATAGCCGAGAAAGCAAAGTGTTTTGTTTAGAAACAGTAAGCTAGTTATGAAACCACATATCGTAAATGGTTGAATACCAAATGCGCGTTTAAACAGAACCTCAGCTGTGCATGCAGGCATCAACTCACCAGACTGACAGTATCGCTGTTTCAAACACGCGTAGAATTAATTTCAGCTGCCGGCATAAACTCTCTCTTCTGTCGTCTTGTCGTTCTTATAAAACCAAATTAGTGCTGACGGATCAACACAATGTCAAGTGTAACAGAAGTCATCACTTAACTTAAATGTAGTCAGGTGCTGAACACGGTGCACCAGGGTAAAGCAAGCATCAGCCTGTTGCAGCCTGTTTTCATACACGAGACATAACATAGTAAATATAAATTTGGTACACTGAAATTAGTATGATATATTTGTAAGTTTGGCATGGTTACTTAATAAGAAAGAAGGTTATTTAAGGCAAAACTGAGGGTGGTTGGAAGGATGGCGTAATAACGCGAATGTCTAGAAACCCAATCTCATCATGGACAACTTTAGCATTTTAGCTAATTACATGTTAGCTAACCCTTCCCTTAAAAAACCCTAACTCCTAACCCTTCCATTAACCCTAACCCCTAGCCTAACTAACTTTAGCCAGCTAGCTAACGTTAGCCACAACAAATAGGAATTCGTAACATATCATACATTATTGGGCATTCATAATATTTTCAAATCATACAATATGAATTGAAATTCGTAACATATCATAGAAATGGATGTTGGACATCCACAAAAAAGTACATACCATATGAAACGTAACATATCATACTAAATGGAATGTTATGGTTTTACATACAGCATAATACGAAATTCTATGAGATCAGGTTGCAGCATCGTGCAGTCAAAAGAAAAGGAAATCCTTTCTAACTTGGTTAACTATGTGATTTAAATGAGTCTGTTTTAAACAAATCAACTGTTTTAGACTATTGTGTTGTAAACCAAGCAAGAGACATATGTACTGGTTAGGACAGCTCAGGAGGTGTTCTAAATATCTGTCGACTAGGTGTGACTCTTATGAATATAGAGACTTCATGCATAGCTTTTATTTTCACCCATAAGAGCAAGAGTAAAATGTCTCTATGCTCAGCACTTTTGACCAACTGTCTACTCTGAGACACTTTGTGGAGACGGGAACAGCTCTCAGACTATAGAGGAAGAGGTCGTTGCACACCATCCCTACTCCCACTGGGCCATCTCTATGGGCTTGTTGATGTCCTCTCACTGGACCATCTCTATGGGCTTGTTGATGTCCTCCTCCCTCTGGACCATCTATATGGGCTTGTTGATGTTCTCCTCCCACTGGACCATCTCTATGGGCTTGTTGATGTTCTCCTCAAACCGGACCATCTCTATGGGCTTGTTGATGTTCTCCCACTGGACCAGCTCTATGGGTTTGTTGATGTTCTCCTCCCACTGGACCATCTCTATGGGCTTGGTGATGTCCTCCTCCCACTGGACCATCTCTATGGGCTTGTTGATGTTCTCCCCCCACTGGACCATCTCTACTGGCTTGTTGAAGTCCTGCCACTGAACCATCTCTATGGGCTTGTTGATGTCCTCCTCCCACTGGACCATCTCTATGGGTTTGTTGATGTTCTCCTCAAACCGGAACATCTCTATGGGCTTGTTGATGTTCTCCTCCCACTGGACCATCTCTATGGGCTTGTTGACCATCTCTATGGGCTTGTTGACCATCTCTATGGGATTGTTGATGTTCTCCTACCACTGGACCATCTCTATGGGCTTGTTGATGTCCTCCTCCCACTGGACCATCTCTATGGGCTTGTTGATGTTCTCCCACTGGACCAGCTCTATGGGTTTGTTGATGTTCTCCTCCCACTGGACCATCTCTATGGGCTTGGTGATGTCCTCCTCCCACTGGACCATCTCTATGGGCTTGTTGATGTTCTCCCCCCACTGGACCATCTCTACTGGCTTGTTGATGTCCTGCCACTGAACCATCTCTATGGGCTTGTTGATGTCCTCCTCCCACTGGACCATCTCTATGGGCTTGTTGATGTTCTCCTCAAACCGGACCATCCCTATGGGCTTGTTGATGTTCTCCTCCCACTGGACCATCTCTATGGGCTTGTTGATGTCCTCCCCCCACTGGACCATCTCTATGGGCTTGTTGACCATCTCTATGGGCTTGTTGATGTTCTCCTCCCACTGGACCATCTCTATGGGCTTGTTGATGTCCTCCTCCCACTGGACCATCTCTATGGGCTTGTTGATGTTCTCCCACTGGACCATCTCTATGGGCTTGGTGATGTTCTCCTCCCACTGGACCATCTCTATGGGCTTGTTGATGTTCTCCCACTGGACCATCTCTATGGGCTTGGTGATGTTCTCCTCCCACTGGACCATCTCTATGGGCTTGTTGATGTTCTCCCACTGGACCATCTCTATGGGCTTGTTGATGTCCTCCTCCCACTGGACCAGCTCTATGGGCTTGTTGATGTTCTCCCACTGGACCATCTCTATGGGCTTGGTGATGTTCTCCTCCCACTGGACCATCTCTATGGGCTTGTTGATGTTCTCCCACTGGACCATCTCTATGGGCTTGGTGATGTCCTCCTCCCACTGGACCATCTCTATGGACTTGTTGATGTTCTTCTCCCACTGGACCATCTCTATGGGCTTGTTGATGTTCTCCCACTGGACCATCTCTATGGGCTTGTTGATGTCCTCCTCCCACTGGACCAGCTCTATGGGCTTGTTGATGTTCTCCCACTGGACCATCTCTATGGGCTTGGTGATGTTCTCCTCCCACTGGACCATCTCTATGGGCTTGTTGATGTTCTCCCACTGGACCATCTCTATGGGCTTGGTGATGTCCTCCTCCCACTGGACCATCTCTATGGGCTTGGTGATGTTCTCCTCAAACCGGACCATCCCTATGGGCTTGTTGATGTTCTCCTCCCACTGGACCATCTCTATGGGCTTGTTGATGTCCTCCCCCCACTGGACCATCTCTATGGGCTTGTTGACCATCTCTATGGGCTTGTTGATGTTCTCCCACTGGACCATCTCTATGGGCTTGGTGATGTTCTCCTCCCACTGGACCATCTCTATGGGCTTGTTGATGTTCTCCCACTGGACCATTTCTATGGGCTTGGTGATGTTCTCCTCCCACTGGACCATCTCTATGGGCTTGTTGATGTTCTCCCACTGGACCATCTCTATGGGCTTGTTGATGTCCTCCCCCCACTGGACCATCTCTATGGGCTTGTTGACCATCTCTATGGGCTTGTTGATGTTCTCCTCCCACTGGACCATCTCTATGGGCTTGTTGATGTCCTCCTCCCACTGGACCATCTCTATGGGCTTGTTGATGTTCTCCCACTGGACCATCTCTATGGGCTTGGTGATGTTCTCCTCCCACTGGACCATCTCTATGGGCTTGTTGATGTTCTCCCACTGGACCATCTCTATGGGCTTGGTGATGTCCTCCTCCCACTGGACCATCTCTATGGACTTGTTGATGTTCTTCTCCCACTGGACCATCTCTATGGGCTTGTTGATGTTCTCCCACTGGACCATCTCTATGGGCTTGTTGATGTCCTCCTCCCACTGGACCAGCTCTATGGGCTTGTTGATGTTCTCCCACTGGACCATCTCTATGGGCTTGGTGATGTTCTCCTCCCACTGGACCATCTCTATGGGCTTGTTGATGTTCTCCCACTGGACCATCTCTATGGGCTTGGTGATGTCCTCCTCCCACTGGACCATCTCTATGGGCTTGGTGATGTTCTCCTCAAACCGGACCATCCCTATGGGCTTGTTGATGTTCTCCTCCCACTGGACCATCTCTATGGGCTTGTTGATGTCCTCCCCCCACTGGACCATCTCTATGGGCTTGTTGACCATCTCTATGGGCTTGTTGATGTTCTCCTCCCACTGGACCATCTCTATGGGCTTGTTGATGTCCTCCTCCCACTGGACCATCTCTATGGGCTTGTTGATGTTCTCCCACTGGACCATCTCTATGGGCTTGGTGATGTTCTCCTCCCACTGGACCATCTCTATGGGCTTGTTGATGTTCTCCCACTGGACCATCTCTATGGGCTTGGTGATGTTCTCCTCCCACTGGACCATCTCTATGGGCTTGTTGATGTTCTCCCACTGGACCATCTCTATGGGCTTGTTGATGTCCTCCCCCCACTGGACCATCTCTATGGGCTTGTTGACCATCTCTATGGGCTTGTTGATGTTCTCCTCCCACTGGACCATCTCTATGGGCTTGTTGATGTCCTCCTCCCACTGGACCATCTCTATGGGCTTGTTGATGTTCTCCCACTGGACCATCTCTATGGGCTTGGTGATGTTCTCCTCCCACTGGACCATCTCTATGGGCTTGGTGATGTCCTCCTCCCACTGGACCATCTCTATGGACTTGTTGATGTTCTTCTCCCACTGGACCATCTCTATGGGCTTGTTGATGTTCTCCCACTGGACCATCTCTATGGGCTTGTTGATGTCCTCCTCCCACTGGACCAGCTCTATGGGCTTGTTGATGTTCTCCCACTGGACCATCTCTATGGGCTTGGTGATGTTCTCCTCCCACTGGACCATCTCTATGGGCTTGTTGATGTTCTCCCACTGGACCATCTCTATGGGCTTGGTGATGTCCTCCTCCCACTGGACCATCTCTATGGGCTTGGTGATGTCCTCCTCCCACTGGACCATCTCTATGGGCTTGGTGATGTCCTCCTCCCACTGGACCATCTCTATGGACTTGTTGATGTTCTTCTCCCACTGGACCATCTCTATGGGCTTGTTGATGTTCTCCCACTGGACCATCTCTATGGGCTTGGTGATGTTCTCCTCCCACTGGACCATCTCTATGGGCTTGTTGATGTTCTCCCACTGGACCATCTCTATGGGCTTGGTGATGTCCTCCTCCCACTGGACCATCTCTATGGGCTTGGTGATGTCCTCCTCCCACTGGACCATCTCTTTGGGCTTGTTGGTGTCCTCCTCCCACTGAACCATTCATCTCCTCCACTGTGTGATGTCTGAGTAAACCACCCTGGTCCCGGTAATATTTAGATGACTACCTCAATCAGCTTGCTACTGCATGTTTATACCACATTTAGACATTACTACTGTATGTTACTACATTTAGACATTACTACTGTATGTTACTACATTTAGATAGTACTACTATACTTTTATACCACATTTAGATAGTACTACTGTATGTTACTACATTTAGATATTACTACTGTATGTTACTACATTTAGATAGTACTACTTACTGTATGTTACTACATTTAGACATTACTACTCTACCTTTATACCACTTGTGTTTTATAAACCATATTCTAGTTTATTTTAGTCAATGTATTCACCTTAATGTGAGTCCACAAGTCTACCTTGGACAGTCCAAGGTTTTCTTTGTAGGAAAACGGTGTCCTTAACATAATGCATTTCCTTTTATCCAGAACATCACATGTCTAAGTAGATCAGTGTAGAATATATTTGTGACCATACTTTGCTTTCTACACAGAGGAGATGATTGCTAATGGAGTGAAATATTGCCCATTTTATTGAATAGAATATTGACAAAGAACACTGCTAAATGCCTCGTCTGTTGGGCCTTTTACGTTGACTGGTAATGGACCTGATATAGCTCTGATTAGGTGGTTAAAATGCATTACGTTGAATGAAAGGGTCTCTCATATCGTCCACTACATGTAGAGCTCACCAATACACACATGGACGCAGTGAAACACACACACACAATACACACACTACACAATACACACACACACACACACACACACAATACACACACAATACACACACAACACAATACACACACAATACACACGACACAATACACAATACACACATTACACAATACACACACGACACAATACACAATACACACATTACACAATACACACACAATACACACACACCACAATACACACTACACAATACACACACAATACACACACTACACAATAAACACACAATACACACGCGACACAATACACACACTACACAATACACACACAATACACACACTACACAATACACACACAATACACACACAACACAATACACACACAATACACACACTACACAATACACACACTGCACAATACACACACAATACACACACTACACAATACACACGACACAATATACAATACACACATTACACAATACCCACACACAATACACACACGACACAATACACACACTACACAATACACACTACACAATACACACACAATACACACACTACACAATAAACACACAATACACACACAATACACACACTACACAATACACACACAATACACACACTACACAATACACACACTACACAATACACACACAATACACACACTACACAATACACACACAATACACACACTACACAATACACACACAATACACACACTACACAATACACACACGACACAATATACAATACACACATTACACAATACACACACACACAATACACACACTACACAATACACACACAATACACACACTACACAATACACACACAATACACACACTACACAATACACACACTACACAATACACACACAATAAACGCACTACACAATACACACACAATACACACACACACAATACACACACTACACAATAAACACACAATACACACGCAACACAATACACACACTACACAATACACACACTACACAATACACACACAATACACACGCGACACAATAGGACGTTAGGTGAACCCCATATGTCTGATCATTTAGATCATTTGATTGAATAGGGGTGAAGGACGTTAGGCATTTTATGTTCCTTCTATGAACGAAACCGAGCGAAGGACTTAAGCAAACCTCCATCTGAAACACTATCTTGGTTATTTATGCATGTTCATGAATTCTGCATTTGACTTAATGAAACCCATAACGGTGGTAAGTGTCACACAAGGCCTACCGGTTTAATAGATGACATGTCACCCCTGGAAACTCATTGGGGGGGTGGTACCTGTAAAAAGTCTACTCTTTACCCCGGGATACCCATTATTGCGGCAAATATAGAAACAACGTAGGTAGGGGTTGAGGAGGGATACAGGATAGAGAGGGAGAGGGGTAGATCAGGCAGTTGTGAATGGCTGAAGCCCTTAGTAGCAGAGAAGGAGAGGCAGAGGCAGAGTGAGGTTCTAGCGTTGGCTGAAGCCCCGGGTAGTGGAGAGGCAGAGGCAGTGAGGTTCTAGCGTTGGCTGAAGCCCCAGGTAGTGGAGAGGCAGAGGCAGAGTGAGGTTCTAGCGTCAGCTGAAGCCCAGAGTAGTGGAGAGGCAGAGAGAGGTTCTAGCAGTGGCTGAAGCCCAGAGTAGTGGAGAGGCAGAGAGAGGTTCTAGCAGTGGCTGAAGCTCAGAGTAGTGGAGAGGCAGAGAGAGGTTCTAGCAGTGGCTGAAGCCCAGAGTAGTGGAGAGGCAGAGAGAGGTTCTAGCAGTGGCTGAAGCCCAGAGTAGTGGAGAGGCAGAGAGAGGTTCTAGCAGTGGCTGAAGCCCAGAGTAGTGGAGAGGCAGAGAGAGGTTCTAGCAGTGGCTGAAGCCCAGAGTAGTGGAGAGGCAGAGAGAGGTTCTAGCAGTGGCTGAAGCCCAGAGTAGTGGAGAGGCAGAGAGAGGTTCTAGCAGTGGCTGAAGCCCAGAGTAGTGGAGAGGCAGAGAGAGGTTCTAGCAGTGGCTGAAGCCCAGAGTAGTGGAGGGGCAGAGAGAGGTTCTAGCAGTGGCTGAAGCCCAGAGTAGTGGAGAGGCAGAGAGAGGTTCTAGCAGTGGCTGAAGCCCAGAGTAGTGGAGAGGCAGAGAGAGGTTCTAGCAGTGGCTGTAGCCCAGAGTAGTGGAGCGGCAGAGAGAGGTTCTAGCAGTGGCTGAAGCCCAGAGTAGTGGAGAGGCAGAGAGAGGTTCTAGCAGTGGCTGAAGCCCAGAGTAGTGGAGGGGCATAGTGAGGTTCTAGCGGTCACCATGACAATGTCATAAAGACCAGTCCCCAATGTCAATTAGCTGTGTGTTTTGGGCTGGGGGAATTTAACGTGTGTGTGTGTGTGTGTGTGTGTGTTAGGGGGTAGGAGGGGGGGGGGGGGATCTCATCCCCCCTCCGCTCATCCAAACCACGGTATCTCAGATGGATCTGGTATTGAGTAAATGTTTTCAGAGTAAGGTATAGTGCTCTCCTCTACCCGGCTCCTCTACCTATTATACCTGTTATACTCTCCTTGACCGTTCCTGAACCTATCAGATGCTGCTGCCATCACATATGACATCACTGTCCCTCTCTTCCACTTCCTTGTGTGTGACAGAGAGTGAAGTGGGTTAGGGATCTCATGACTGTGTTTTTCTCATTGTTTGTTCTCTGTGGCTCATTGAGTCAACACACACACGCACGCACGCACGCACACACACACACACACACACACACACACACACACTGTCTCATGAGAGAAGCTAAGAGGAAGTGATAAGTGAAGAGGATATGTTTCACTGAGCTTCCAGGGATAAATGCTAATTTGTATCTTTGCCTCACTGAATGTTACTCAATTATCTGTCCCAAATTGCACACTAGTCCCCACAAAGTGCATTACCTTTGACTAGGGCCCATAGGGAATTGATTGGGAATAGTATGCAATTTTGGACACACATTGTATCTAATGTAGCATCTACACTCCAGTAACCCTGATACAGATTGTATCATCAACACTCCAGTAACCCTGATACATTACCCACGGGGAATTGACCTCTTCAGCTTGAATGGCCTTATTACAGCTCTCTATCATCTCTCTCTCTATCCTCTCTCTTTCCTCCCTCTATCCTCCCTCTCTCTCTGTCCTCTCTATCCTGTCTCTCTTTCTTTCTCATTTTCACCATGTCATCATTCCAGCTCTCTTTTGTTCTCTCTGATATTGTCTCCCTCTCTCTTTCCTCTCCCTCTCAACTGCTCCCTCTCTTTCCTCTCCCTCTCTTCTTTCTCGTTCTCTTTGATATTTCTCTCTTCATTGTCATCTTTCCTTCTCCTCTCTTTAACCATTGTTTTCTCTTTCTCTGCAATGCCTGGTCGTCTCTAATGCCGCTAGTCATCCCTCCTTACTTTTTCACTAACTTTTCTCTTTCTCCTTCTCTCTCTCTCTTCCCCTCTCTTCCTCTCTTCCTCTCTCTCTCTTTCTCTCTCTCTCTCTCTCTCTCTCTCTCTCTCTCTCTCTCAAATTCAATTCAATTGAAGGGCTTTATTGGCATGGAACATTGCCAAAACAACTTAAATATAATAACAAAAGTGAAATAAACTAAATAAAATGAACAGTAAATATTACACTCACAAAAGTTTCAAAAGAATCAAGACATTATAAATGTCATATTATGTCTATATAGTTTTTTTAATGATGTGCAAATAGTTACAGTACAAAAGGGAAAATAAATGAACTTAAATATGGGTTGTATTTACAATGGTGTTTGTTCTTCACTGGTTGCCCCTTTCTTGTGGCATCAGGTCACAAATCTTGCTGCTGTGGGTCTATGTAATCTGAGGGAAATATTTTTCTCTAATATGGTCATACATTGGGCAGGAGGTTAGAAGTGCAGCTCAGTTTCCACCTCATTTTGTGGGCAGTGAGCACATAGCCTGTCTTCTCTTGAGAGCCAGGTATGTCTTCGGCGGCCTCTCTCAATAGCAAGGCTATGCTCACTGAGTCTGTACATAATCAAAGCTTTCCTTAAGTTTGGGTCAGTCACAGTGGTCAGGTATTCTGCCGCTGTGTACTCTCTGTTTAAGGCCAAATAGCATTCTAGATTACTCTGTTTTTTTTGTTATATCTTTCCAATGTGTCAAGTAATTATCTTTTTGTTTTCTCATGATTTGGTTGGGTCTAATTGTGTTGCTGTCCTGGGGCTCTGTGGGGTGTGTTTGTGTTTGTGAACAGAGCCCCAGGACCAGCTTGCTTAGGGGACTCTTCTCCAGGTTCATCTCTCTGTAGGTGATGGCTTTGTTATGGAAGGTTTGGGAATCACTTCCTTTTAGGTGGTTATAGAATTTAACGGCTCTTTTCTGGATTTGGATAATTAGTGGGTATCGGCCTAATTCTGCTCTGCGTGCATTATTTGGTGTTTTACGTCTCTCTCTTTCTCTCTCTGAACTGAAACAACCATTATCACCTCTCTTTTGCTGCCATGTTGACTTTGATCATCTAGGACAGGTATTCCCAAACTGGGGTACGCCAAATAAAAATGTGATTCACGCCAAAAAAATACACATTTTCAAACCGTACATTTTTATTTTCCAACAGGGCTATACATTTGGTTGAGTTTTTCTTTTCTCTCGCCTCATTTCATTACAATTATAATAAACCCAGCGAAATAACAACACAATGTTAAATACAGGTAGCCTAGTCAAATAATGATCATCCAATCACATGAACCGATACTCTCTCGTGGGAAACCTTCACTCTTGTGCAGACATTTAGAAACGAAACATGACAATTTGAAAAATAAGCCACGGGAGTTTTATGAGCGAGAATAAAGACGACTTTCGAGTAACAGATACCATTCATAAGAAGGGGATAGAAGAGTCTTATATGGTGAGCTACTGAGTGGCTGGGACAGGCAAGCCCCATACTATTGTGGAGGAGTGGCTAGGACAGGCAAGACCCATACTGTTGTGGAGGACTTAATTAGTTCTGCTGCCGTGGATATGGCTGGGACAATGCTGGGGAAAAGACCAAAAAACTATACAGACAATGCCTTCATCAAGCAACACTGTTTCACAATGCAGATATTTTGAAACAATTACTTCTTTGCATACAAGCCAGTGAATTATATGTGTTACAGCTGGATGAGTCAATAGATGTAGCGGGCCTGGCACAGCTCCGGGTATAAGTCCGTTACGTTTATGGGAGGTCAATTAAGGAAGACATCCTCTTCTGCAAATCATTGGAAACCAGGATAACAGGAGAGGATATTTTTAAAGTACTGGTTTGTGACATCAAATGGCCTTTGGTGGTGGTCAAGATGTGTTGGTATCTGTACTGATGGAGCTAAATCCATGACAGGGAGACATAGTGGAGTGGTAACGTGCGTGCAAGCAGTTGCTCTCGACGCCACTTGGGTACACTGCAGCATCCACCGAGAGGCTCTTGGGTACACTGCAGCAGTCGCCAAGAGGCTCTTGGGTACACTGCATCATCCACCGAGAGGCTCTTGGGTACACTGCATCATCCACCGAGAGGCTCTTGGGTACACTGCAGCAGTCGCCAAGAGGCTCTTGGGTACACTGCATCATCCACCGAGAGGCTCTTGGGTACACTGCAGCATCCACCGAGAGGCTCTTGCTGCCAAGGGAATGCCTGACAGCTTGAAAGACGTTTTGGACACTACAGTGAAAATGGTTAACTTTGTTAAGGCAAGCATTGACACATTTTTTTGAACTAAGAGACGAGCTTCAAGTTTTCTTTGCTGACCATCATTTTAACTTGTCTGACCGCTTGCATGATGCCGAGTTTCTCACACGACTGGCCTGTCTGGGTGATGTTTTTTCTCGCCTGAATGATCTGACTGTCTGCATTAACTTCTTGACCATACTTGAGACGCAGACGTCTCAAGTATGCCCCTGGAAATGCAAATGCGCTACGCTAAATGCTAAATGTACTCGTTACAACTCAATCTTTGATCAAAATTCACAAGCAGGGTATTGAATTAAAGCTACACTCGTTGTGAACCAGCAAGTCAGATTTTTAAAATGCTTTTCGGCGAAAGCATGAGAAGCTATTATCTGATAGCATGCACCCCCCAAAATGCCAGCACGACACGTAAACAACAGATTTTGCGGTAGCCGGCGCTACCCAAAACGCAGAAATAAAATATAAAACATTCATTACCTTTGACGAGCTTCTTTCTTGGCACTCCTATATGCCCCATAAACATCACTATTGGGTCTTTTTTTTCGTTTAAATTGGTCCATATATACCCAAAATAGCTTTGTATGGAAGCTGTGTCATTCAGAAAAAAACATCGTTTTTAAACGCTGCGTAATTTTTTTAAATTAAAAAAGTCGACGATAAACTTTCACAAAACACTTCGAAATCCTTTTGTAATCCAACTTTAGGTATTAGTAAACGTTTATAATCTATCAAAATGATTACAGGGCGATGTATTTTCAATAGGTCTTCGCTTGCAAATGAATGGCTGCTAATGTCTTCATCAACTACATCCGGGTGAAGACTGGGAAAATGGATGCCAGATAGATGGATTTTCCAACAATTAATTCAATTGAAAATGAGGACAATGGCGCCATCGTGTGGAATTTGTATGAATTGCAGGCAGGTCGATATTAAATTCTGTTCTCTTTTAACAACTCGTGGAAGTGACTTATGGAAATTATTTTTAGCTTTCAGAGAGCAGTTTTTCTTGCGTTTTTCAATGAAACACACGATCTGTTATAGTCACAGTCGTGATTTAACCAGTTTTATAAACTTCAGAGTGTTTTCTATCCACACATACTAATCATATGCATATACTATATTCCTGGCATGAGTAGCAGGACGCTGAAAAGTTGCGCGATTTTTAACAGAATTTTCGAAAAAGGAGGGGGTAGAAGTAAGAGGTTTTAACAAGGACAACACACAGGTCTTTCCATCATTGTATGATTTTTTTTGTGTGCAAATGAACTCAAGCTTACGGACAATGTCAATGTGACATAGAGAAGCAACTGAGTGAGCTGGGTGAGCAATTACGCAGGTGCTTCCTGCAATGGACGACACAAACAACTGGATTCGTTATCCCTTTCATGCCCTGCCTCCAGTCCGCATACCAATGTGTGAAAAAGAGAGACTCATCGAAATTGCAACAAGCGGTTCTGTGAAAATGTAATTGAATCAGAAGACACTCCCTAAATTCTGGATAGGGCTGCACTCAGAGTATCCTGCCTTGACAAATCGTAATGTTAAGACACTGATGCGCTTTGTAACCACGTACCAATGTGAGAGTGGATTCTCTGCCCTCTCTAAAGGCACAGACTGTGTGTGGAAAATGATTTAAGACTGAGTCTCTCTCCAATACAACCCAACATTGCAGAGTTATGTGCATCCTTCCAAGCACACCCTTCTCATTAACCTGTGGTGAGTTATTCACCATTTTTGATGAACAAATAAGATTTGATATGGAAGATGGTTAAATAAAGAGCAAAATGACTGATTATTATTATATTATTATTTGTGCCCTGGTCCTATAAGCTCTTTGTCACTTCCCACGAACCGGGTTGGGACAAAAACTCACACTCATTCTTATGGTTAATAGATGTATCATATAGTGTGTGTGGCAGGCTTACAATGATGGCAAAAAACAACATTTGAGAGTCCGCTGACCCTGGTGCTAGAGGGGGTACAGCTGGAGGTTGAATGTTTGAAGGGGTACGGAACAATAACACGTTTGGGAACCACATCTAGACGATGTCCTGACTCCCCACACCATGTTAAACCTCTCTGTCAGTTGGTGTTGGCTGTCAGTTGGTGTTGGCTGTCAGTTGGTGTTGGCTGTCAGTTGGTGTTGGCTGTCAGTTGGTGGTGGCTGTCAGTCGGTGTTGGCTGTCAGTTGGTGTTGGCTGTCAGTTGGTGTTGGCTGTCAGTTGGTGTTGGTGTTGGCTGTCAGTTAGTGTTGGCTGTCAGTTGGTGATGGCTGTTAGTCGGTGTTGGCTGTCAGTTGGTGTTGGCTGTCAGTTGGTGTTGGCTGTCAGTTGGTGGTGGATGTCAGTTGGTGTTGGCTGTCAGTTGGTGTTGGCTGTCAGTTGGTGTTGGATGTCAGTTGGTGTTGGTGTTGGATGTCAGTTGGTGTTGGCTGTCAGTTGGTGTTGGTTGTCAGTTGGTGTTGGCTGTCATTTGGTGTTGGTTGTCAGTTGGTGTTGGTTGCCAGTTGGTGTTGGCTGTCAGTTGGTGTTGGTGTTGGCTGCCAGTTGGTGTTGGCTGCCAGTTGGTGTTGGCTGTCAGTTGGTGTTGGTGTTGGCTGTCAGTTGGTGTTTGTTGTCAGTTGGTGTTGGCTGTCAGTTGGTGTTGGCTGCCAGTTGGTGTTGGCTGTCAGTTGGTGTTGGCTGTAGCCGAGGCCAACACAGAGCATATGGATATCATGTCATAACTATACTGGTCATTGAGGAGGACTGGAGAAGTGCTTTGTCGTACAGGTACGTGATATATAAACATTATAAACTACCAGGTCTTTTATTGTCTCTAGTCTTTTCCTTCCTCTCTATTTATCTCATCCAAATATGTTTCTCTCTCCTATCTTCCCTTTCTCTACTTCCCTCTCTTGTCTTTCCCTGCTAGACACCCTGCATTACAAGCCTTCACACTGTTAGAGACATCAGTCTGCATCAGTCTGCTAGACACCCTGCATTACAAGCCTTCACACTGTTAGAGACATCAGTCTGCATCAGTCTGCCAGACACCCTGCATTACAAGCCTTCACACTGTTAGAGACATCAGTCTGCATCAGTCTGCTAGACACCCTGCATTACAAGCCTTCACACTGTTAGAGACATCAGTCTGCATCAGTCTGCTAGACACCCTGCATTACAAGCCTTCACACTGTTAGAGACATCAGTCTGCATCAGTCTGCTAGACACCCTGCATTACAAGCCTTCACACTGTTAGAGACATCAGTCTGCATCAGTCTGCCAGACACCCTGCATTACAAGCCTTCACACTGTTAGAGACATCAGTCTGCATCAGTCTGCTAGACACCCTGCATTACAAGCCTTCACACTGTTAGAGACATCAGTCTCCATCAGTCTGCCAGACACCCTGCATTACAAGCCTTCACACTGTAAGAGACATAAGCCTACCAGACACCCTGCAGTACAAGCATTCACACTGTTAGAGACATCAGTCTGCATCAGTCTGCCAGACACCCTGCATTACAAGCCTTCACACTGTAAGAGACATAAGCCTACCAGACACCCTGCAGTACAAGCATTCACACTGTTAGATACATCAGTCTGCATCAGTCTGCCAGACACCCTACAGTACAAGACTTCACACTGTTAGAGACATCAGTCTGCATCAGTCTGCCAGACACCCTACAGTACAAGACTTCACACTGTTAGAGATATCAGTCTGCCAGACACCCTACAGTACAAGCCTTCACACTGTTAATAACAGACATCAGTCTGCCAGACACCCTACAGTACAAGCCTTCACACTGTTAATAACAGACATCAGTCTGCCAGACACCCTACAGTACAAGCCTTCACACTGTTAATAACAGACATCAGTCTGCCAGACACCCTACAGTACAAGCCTTCACACTGTAAATAACAGACATCAGTCTGCCAGACACCCTACAGCACAAGCCTTCACAATGTTAGAGACATCAGTCTGCATCAGTCTGCCAGACACCCTACAGTACAAGCCTTCACACTGTTAGAGACATCAGTCTGCATCAGTCTGCCAGACACCCTACAGTACAAGCCTTCACACTGTTAGAGACATCAGTCTGCCAGACACCCTACAGTACAAGCCTTCACAATGTTAGAGACATCAGTCTGCCAGACACCCTACACTACAAGCCTTCACAATGTTAGAGACATCAGTCTGCCAGACACCCTACAGTACAAGCCTTCACACTGTTAGAGACATCAGTCTGCATCAGTCTGCCAGACACCCTACAGTACAAGCCTTCACACTGTTAGAGACATCAGTCTGCATCAGTCTGCCAGACACCCTACAGTACAAGCCTTCACACTGTTAATAACAGACATCAGCTGGGAAGTGGGTGGAAATTAAATGAATGTATTAAGCAGAGACCCAACTCAAATGTTACCCTATTTCCTGTAGAGTGCACTAGTGTTGAACACTATTTAGTATTATGTCCCCCGTCTCCCCAGTCAAAAATAGTGCACTATAAAGGGAATAGCATGCCGGCTTGGACGCAGTCCCTGTCTGCCCTCCACTTCATTAGAGGGCTTAACCCTAGGCAGCTAGCCAAGCCTTTTAAACTGACCCTCTCTTTCTCCCTCTCTCTCTCTGTCACTGCTTTAACACGGTTTCACATTTCACAAGGAGGTGACTCTATCCCACTCCCTGTCATTACTGTCACAGACGGTGACCCCCATAATGTCGATGCCTAGACGGGAGCGAGAGAGAGAGAGAACCTCTTATCTAGCGGTTCGTTTTTCATGCCTGATTTGCCTTAAATGTAGCTGTGAGAAAATGTGAGCGAAATATGAGAGACGGTGATGAAAAATGTATTCACAGCTCCACTGGTTAAGGTGTTGGACAATACAAAGTAAGGCAAATACTCTGAATATACGAAACATAAAGCCTTAAGATATTATCTAGCATTGACGTCACTAGTTAATTAATCCAATTCAATCAGTGTAGATGAAAGGGAAGAGATAGGTTAAAGAAGGATTTTTAAGACGTTTGAGTCATTTGAGACGTGTGTGTGTGTGTGTGTGTGTGTGTGTGTGTGTGTGTGTGTGTGTGTGTGTGTGTGTGTGTGCGTGTTTGCGTTTGTGCGTGCATGCGTGCGTGTGCACGTGTCTGTGTGCCATTCAGAGGGTGAATGGCCACGGCAAAATATTTAAGTGCCTTTGAACGAGGTAAGAAGTGCTAGGTGCACCGGTGTGTGTCAACAACTATTTTTTTTATGCTCAACAGTTTCCCGTCTTGTAGTGGACGACAATAGACTGACAATGTGGCTTCTTTACAGTAAAATAATCAGACCTACCAATGGAAAACTATTATTTAGGAAAGTACATTTACATACCTTAAGGGAACATTTCGGCATTTCGTGTATGATCAGTGAGAAAGTCCATATTGCAAATGTACGGTCCCTTACTAGACGTCCGAAATCGTTTGTAAAATTCGCGGTCGGCGTCGGGCCGTGCGGTAGGGCCAGACCTACCGGGAAGTCATCAAATGAACTTTGTCGGACATTCGGTTTCCGTTTTATAAAATAAACAAGTTTTTGACCGTTTTTCCGCTGTTCCGGAATTTCCCACAAGAGGGCATACGGAATCATATGGCAATTTGGCAAAACATCACGAATCACGACGGGGCCTTATCTCGAAAACTGAAAATATTTCGAAGCCGAAACTCGGTGAGCGTAGGTTTGGCATAATGGGCAGTTGGCCCCGAACAAGATGGCGTCTAGGCCTCGACGGTTTTTGAGTTATGGCCGTTTTTCTGGGATTAAAGGTCCTAAATGGAAATAGAGAAATTATTTTTCCACTTCAGGTCAAAGTCAAGGAGCCTCCGGTGTCAATAAAAAAAAAAACAGCCATTTATCTATCGTCATTTAAGAGAAACGGAACAATGACATCTTGGTGATGGTCACAAATAGGCGTTTTTTTTTTTCAACGGTTACAGATCCAGTTGCAGGGTGTTCATACGAATCTTTTTAAAGTGTGCTGCGGAGCTCTGCGAGATTTCTGTGATTTTCTATGATTTTCTGAAATAACACACACATACTAAACCCTCCGTAAATAACTCAGTTCTTAACGTAAAGACTTAAAACTCAGGATTCTGTAAAAGCATACCCCAATGAGGATATGTGGTGAATTATAGCTTCCTGTGCCAACCGGAAGTGCCTTAAATGGTGTCTCAGGGGCTGTTTCGAAGGGTTAAAAAAGTCAGATCTGTCCAAAACTTCATATATGTGATTAGGCAACCCCCATGAACTGTAAATCAGTCATTTTTCCCAAAAAAAATCAAAGGAAAAAAAAATCACACTAAAACACAACTTGAATGGAGGGACGTATTGGGGTGCGTAGAGACAGACAGTGGCTGCAATAGTTAGCTTTGTTGGAGCTAAAAAAGAACCGTCAGACCTAGAGTTCCGAAACTTTAGAAACCTGTTCTAGACCTCCGGTCGATGGTGCGTGGTGAGTTATGTGGCTCTAGACGGTTCTCGGACCGAGAAACAGCCTCGTACATTTGTAATACCTTCAATTCATTTTGACCATTACGAAAATGACGACGTTTAGAAAAGTCTCAGAGACGCAAGGCTAGGTGCATTGAAACCGGCTCGGCCCATAGAGACGGACCCCGACGTTTCTGTCCGATAGCTCGTTCAAGGACCCCGTAGGAAGGCATGGAAAATAGTGGATTTTCAGCACCAATTAGGGTTTTTCTCGGACGCCAAATGACCTATCGAGCCGAAACTCGGGATTCGGGGTCGCCTCACATAGGACTTCACATAATGTCCGAACTGGACCCGCAGCTAGAACGTAACTATGTGTTTTACCTTTTTATTATGTTTTAAACTAAAGGCGCTGTGAATTATGGGACTGCTCTGACATATGTGATAGTTGGCTTCTAAATGAGTAGGAAAAAGTGGGTTTGGTGTCATAATGACATCTAATTGACTGATGGACACTGACTTGCTAGTTGACTTTTGTGCATTTGCAATATGTTTAAACAGAGAGGGACCATCACCAAAATGGCATTCTGAAATCAACACAAAAAATGGCATCACCATAGTCTCCAGACTGTGCTGAGTTCAACGAGCTATCCCGCTTGACCGTAGCTCGCTCGGTCTAAGCGCAACGACCATTAGAAAAGTAGGCCCAAAATGAAGCCTGCCCCACAATGTCATTTGCTTTTGATTGACAGTGAGAGAACCGTTTAGGTGAGAAGAAAAATTACACCACATGAATGTTCCTAAGGTCCTCCCGATCCGTGCAAGCCTAACCTTGACCGTGTGGCATTAACCCTTAACAGTAAAACAGTGTTTTTTGATCTCACAGAATGCAGTGTCATCTCTCCCCATAGGAATACATTGCCTGCACCCCTAATTTCAACCTGAAGTCTATATGGGTTATGAATGCCGTATGAACCTGTCTTCGGTACCAGTCCATCAGGCCACTATGAGGTCTACCTGTGTTGATTCTAAGCTTCCTGGACCAACCGGAAGTGGTTAAAATGCCCCTAAAAGTGTTTACCCATACCCTGCCTGCAGTTTGACATACATAGTGCATTCAACCCTGTGTAAATCAGTCAGTTCTTAACGTAAGGACTTAAAACTCAGGATTCTGTAACAGCATACCCCAATGAGGATATGTGGTGATTTATAGCTTCCTGTGCCAACCGGAAGTGCCATAACTGGTGTCTCAGGGGCTGTTTCGAGGGGTTAAAAAAGTCTGATCTTTCCAAAACTTCATATGTGTGATTAGGCAACCCCCATGAACTGTAAATCAGTCATTTTTCCCAAAAAAAATCAAAGGAAAAAAAAATCACACTAAAACACAAGTTGGATGGAGGGACGTATTGGGGTGCGTAGAGACAGACAGTGGCTGCAATAGTTAGCTTTGTTGGAGCTAAAAAAGAACCGTCGGACCTAGAGTTCCGAAACTTTAGAAACCTGTTCTAGACCTCCGGTCGATGGTGCGTGGTGAGTTACGTGGCTCTAGACGGTTCTCGGACCGAGAAACAGCTTCGTACATTTGCAATACCTTCAATTCATTTTGACCATTACAAAAATGACGACGTTTAGAAAAGTCTCAGAGACGCAAGGCTAGGTGCATTGAAACCGGCTCGGCCCATAGAGACGGACCCCAACGTTTCTGTCCGATAGCTCGTTCAAGGACCCCGTAGCAAGGCATGGAAAATAGTGGATTTTCAGCACCAATTAGGGTTTTTCTCGGACACCAAATGACCTATCGAGCCGAAACTCGGGATTCGGGGTCGCCTCACATAGGACTTCACATGATGTCCGAACTGGACCCGCAGCTAGAACGTAACTATGTGTTTTACCTTTTTATTATGTTTTAAACTGAAGGCGCTGTGAATTATGGGCCTGCTCTGACATATGTGATAGTTGGCTACTAAATGAGTAGGAAAAAGTGGGTTTGGTGTCCATTGATATCCGTTTGGTGTCATAATGACATCTAATTGACTGATGGACACTGACTTGCTAGTTGACTTTTGTGCATTTGCAATATGTTTAAACGGAGAGGGACCATCACCAAAATGTCATTCTGAAATCAACACAAAAAATGACATCCCCATAGTCTCCAGACTGTGACGAGTTCAACGAGACGCCCCGCTTGACCGTAGCTCGTTCTGAGTGCAGCAAACTTGAAAAAAAGAAGGCCCAAAATGAAGCCTGCCCCACAATGTCATTTGATTTTGGGTGGCAGTGAGAGAACCGTTAGGGTGAGAAGCACAATTCGACCTCAGGTACGTTCCTGAGGTCCTCCCGAACCGTGCAAGCCTAAGCTTGACCGTGTGGCATTAACCCTTCACAGTAAAAAGAAGGTGTTTACTTGAAACAGCTTGCTTTGACTTCTCTCCCCATAGGAATACATTGCCTGCACCTCTAAATTCAACCTGAAGCCTATGTGGGTTATGAATGCCTTATGAACCTGTCTTCTATGACAGTCCATCAGACCACTATGAGGTCTACCTGTGTCGAATCTAAGCTTCCTGAAGCAACCGGAAGTGGTTAAAATGCCCCTAAAAGTGTTTACCCATACCCTGCCTGCAGTTTGATAGACATAGTGCATTCAACCCTGTGTAGATCAGTCAATTCTTAACGTAAAGACTTAAAACTCAGGATTCTGTAAGTGGCTATGTCAATCAAGATATGTGTTGACTTATAGCTTCCTGTGCCAACCGGAAGTGCCATAATTGGTGTCTCAGGGGCTGTTTCGAGGGGTTAAAAAAGTCTGATCTCTCCAAAATTGCATATGTGTGACTAGGTAACCCTTCTGAACTTTAAATCAGTCATTTCTCCCAACAGATGTCAAATAAAGCTCCCTCACACACACACAGGAAGGATGGAGTGATAAAGTGCGGTGCTTAAAGACACAGAGAGCAGGAAATGGCATTACCATAGTCTCCAGACTGTGCTGAGTTCAACGAGCTATCCCGCTTGACCGTAGCTCGCTCGGTCTAGGCGCAGCGACCATTAGAATAGTAGGCCCAAAATGAAGCCTGCCCCACAACGTCTTTTGATTTTGGGTGAGAGTGAGAGAACCGTTAGGGTGAGAAGAAAAATTCCACCACAGGAATGTTCCTAAGGTCCCCCCGATCCGTGCAAGCCTAAGCTTGACCGTGTGGCGTTAACCCTTCACAGTAAAACAGGGTTTTTTGATCTCACAGAATGCAGTGTCATCTCTCCCCATAGGAATACATTGCCTGCACCCCTAATTTCAACCTGAAGTCTATATGGGTTATGAATGCCGTATGAACCTGTCTTCGGTACCGGTCCATCAGGCCACTATGAGGTCTACCTGTGTTGATTCTGAGCTTCCTGGACCAACCGGAAGTGGTTAAAATGCCCCTAAAAGTGTTTACCCATACCCTGCCTGCAGTTTGATGGACATAGTGCATTCAACCCTGTGTAAATCAGTCAATTCTTAACGTAAGGACTTAAAACTCAGGATTATGTAACAGCATACCCCAATGAGGATATGTGTTGATTTGTAGCTTCCTGTGCCAACCGGAAGTGCCATAATTGGTGTCTCAGGGGCTGTTTCGAAGGGTTAAAAAAGTCAGATCTGTCCAAAACTTCATATATGTGATTAGGCAACCCCCATGAACTGTAAATCAGTCATTTTTCCCCAAAAAATTCAAAGGAAAAAAAAATCACACTAAAACACAAGTTGGAAGGTGGGACGTATTGGGGTGCGTAGAGACAGACAGTGGCTGCAATAGTTAGCTTTGTTGGAGCTAAAAAAGAACCGTCGGACCTAGAGTTCCGAAACTTTAGAAACCTGTTCTAGACCTCCGGTCGATGGTGCGTGGTGAGTTACGTGGCTCTAGACGGTTCTCGGACCGAGAAACAGCCTCGTACATTTGCAATACCTTCAATTCATTTTGACCATTACGAAAATGACGACGTTTAGAAAAGTCTCAGAGACGCAAGGCTAGGTGCATTGAAACCGGCTCGGCCCATAGAGACGGACCCCGACGTTTCTGTCCGATAGCTCGTTCAAGGACCCCGTAGCAAGTCATGGAAAATAGTGGATTTTCAGCACCAATTAGGGTTTTTCTCGGACACCAAATGACCTATCGAGCCGAAACTTGGGATTCGGGGTCGCCTCAGCTAGGCCAACACATAACATAAGAAATGGACCCGCAGCTAGAACGTAACTACGTGTTTTATGGTTTTTTTATGGTTTGAACCCAAGGCGTTGTGAATTTTGGGCCAGCTCTGAAGTATGTAATAGTTGGCTACTAAACGAGTTGGAAAAAGTGGGTTTGGTGTCAGTTTGTATCAGTTTGGTGTCATAATGACATCTAATTGACTGATGGACACTGACTTGCTAGTTGACTTTTGTACATTTGCAATATGTTTAAACAGTGAGGTACCATCACCAAAAGCGACATTCTGAAACCTACCCTAACGAGCGATTGAGATGAACCAGAATCACTGCAAAGCCATCCCGAGTTCATCGGGCCAGTCAATTTCACATTCCTGCAGGATTTTTATAGCATGACAAATTCGTGATGGTACCTGCCCATTGAAACATATTGCAAATGCACAGTGACTTTGAAAAAGTAAGGAAACATAAACATTTTTTAAAAAATTTTAGGTGACCAGTTGCACGCGCATTTGCAATATGATTCTATAGTGAAAAAACATATTGCAAATGCACAGTGACTTTGAAAAAGTAAGGAAACATAAACAAATGGACATAATGAAATCATCATTTTTTTTTCCCCGGTTACCAGTTGCACGCGCATTTGCAATATGATTCTATAGTGAAAAAACATATTGCAAATGCACAGTGACTTTGAAAAAGTAAGGAAACATAAACAAAAAAAATCTAAAAAATGTTTTGGGGGGTGACCAGATGCACGTGCATTTGCAATATGATTCTATAGTGAAAAAACATATTGCAAATGCACAGTGACTTTGAAAAAGTAAGGAAACATAAACATTTTATTTTGATTTTTAGGTGACCAGTTGCACGTGCATTTGCAATATGATTCTATAGTGAAAAAACATATTGCAAATGCACAGTGACTTTGAAAAAGTAAGGAAACATAAACAAAAAAAATCTAACATTTTTTTGGGGGGGTGACCAGATGCACGTGCATTTGCAATATGATTCTATAGTGAAAAAACATATTGCAAATGCACAGTGACTTTGAAAAAGTAAGGAAACATAAACAAATGGACATAATGAAATCATCATTTTTTTTTCCCCGGTTACCAGTTGCACGCGCATTTGCAATATGATTCTATAGTGAAAAAACATATTGCAAATGCACAGTGACTTTGAAAAAGTAAGGAAACATAAACAAAAAAAATCTAAAAAATGTTTTGGGGGGTGACCAGATGCACGTGCATTTGCAATATGATTCTATAGTGAAAAAACATATTGCAAATGCACAGTGACTTTGAAAAAGTAAGGAAACATAAACATTTTATTTTGATTTTTAGGTGACCAGTTGCACGTGCATTTGCAATATGATTCTATAGTGAAAAAACATATTGCAAATGCACAGTGACTTTGAAAAAGTAAGGAAACATAAACAAAAAAAATCTAACATTTTTTGGGGGGGGTGACCAGATGCACGTGCATTTGCAATATGATTCTATAGTGAAAAAACATATTGCAAATGCACAGTGACTTTGAAAAAGTAAGGAAACATAAACATTTTATTTTGATTTTTAGGTGACCAGTTGCACGTGCATTTGCAATATGATTCTATAGTGAAAAAACATATTGCAAATAAACAGTGACTTTGAAAAAGTAAGGAAACATAAACAAAAAAAATCAAACATTTTTTTGGGGGGGTGACCAGATGCACGTGCATTTGCAATATGATTCTATAGTGAAAAAACATATTGCAAATGCACAGTGACTTTGAAAAAGTAAGAAACAAAAAAAAATACATCTAAAAAATTTTGAGCATGACAAATTCGTGATGGTACCTGCCCATTGAAACATATTGCAAATGCACAGTGACTTTGAAAAAGTAAGGAAACATAAACAAAAAAACATCAACACATTTTTTGGGTAACCAGTTGCATATTTTAGATCACAAGATGACAAAGGTATAGTTTGAGCAAAGTAAAGCTTGAATTTTGAGCATGACAAATTCGTGATGGTACCTGCCCATTAAAACATATTGCAAATGCACAGTGACTTTGAAAAAGTAAGAAACAAAAAAAAATACATCTAAAAATTTTTGAGCATGACAAATTCGTGATGGTACCTGCCCATTGAAACATATTGCAAATGCACAGTGACTTTGAAAAAGTAAGGAAACATAAACAAAAAAACATCAACACATTTTTTGGGTAACCAGTTGCATATTTTAGATCACAAGATGACAAAGGTATAGTTTGAGCAAAGTAAAGCTTGAATTTTGAGCATGACAAATTCGTGATGGTACCTGCCCATTAAAACATATTGCAAATGCACAGTGACTTTGAAAAAGTAAGAAACAAAAAAAAATACATCTAAAAAATTTTGAGCATGACAAATTCGTGATGGTACCTGCCCATTGAAACATATTGCAAATGCACAGTGACTTTGAAAAAGTAAGGAAACATAAACAAATGGACATAATGAAATCATCATTTTTTTTTTCCCGGTTACCAGTTGCACGCGCATTTGCAATATGATTCTATAGTGGACATGATTCAAATGGACATGATGAAATCAACACAACGAGTGATGGAAATGAACAACTATCACTGCCCGGCCGTCCCGAGTTCATCAGTTCAGTCAATTTTGGCCCCCCCAAAAATTGACTTTGGACTTTGACTTTTGACTTCCTATGAAATCATATTGCAAATGGACAAATCATATTCCTTATGCACAAGTAAAAAAAAAAATAATAATAATGATAATAAAGTATGACTAAAGTATGTCGATAAAGTTCTTATACATGTGTAATTGACACAAAAATTGAAAGAATTTTGAAAAACGGTCCAGAAAGCACTTTTTTAAGGATGTGTGAAGTTTTTTACCAAATTTTGACATTTTTGACTTTTGACTTTTGACTTCCTATGAAATCATATTCCAAATGGAGAAAACATATGCCTTATGCACAAGTAAAAAAAAAAAAAAAAAAAAAATGATAATAAAGTATGACTAAAGTATGTTGATAAAGTTCTTATACATGTGTAATTGACACAAAAATTGAAAGAATTTTGAAAAACGGTCCAGAAAGCACTTTTTTAAGGATGTGTGAAGTTTTTTACCAAATTTTGACATTTTTGACTTTTGACTTTTGACTTCCTATGAAATCATATTCCAAATGGTGAAAACATATGCCTTATGCACAAGTAAAAAAAAAAAAAAAAAAAGGATAATAAAGTATGACTAAAGTATGTTGATAAAGTTCTTATACATGTGTAATTGACATAAAAATTGAAAGAATTTTGAAAAACGGTCCAGAAAGCACTTTTTTAAGGATGTGTGAAGTTTTTTACCAAATTTTGACATTTTTGACTTTTGACTTTTGACTTCCTATGAAATCATATTGCAAATGTACAAAACATATGCCTTATGCGCATGTAATTAAAAAAAAAAAAAATATGATAAAAAAATTGGACAAAAGTATATTCATACAGCTCTTACACATGTGTAATTGACAAAAAAATCGAAAGAATTTCGAAAAAAGGCCCAGAAAGCACTTTTTTAAGGGGTGAAAAGTTTTTGAAAAAAATATCCTTTTTTCAAAAATTTTCTTTTGGATGTTGACTTGGGTTACATTTCCAATATGAAAAACCCCGGTGGAGCGCACTCGCCCCCTGTTGGATTTTTGAGGTGTTACAATTGGCAATTGCCATATGGCATTTGCCATATACTTTACACGAATCAACGCCGCTTTGGGTGGTATTGGACATCGTGTATATGGTTTGTCCAATGCCAATATCTTGCCATTCATTTTTGTACAATTCAGGGGGGTATTCCCTTACATAACTCAGAACCATTAGAGATTCAGTACTTGACTGGGGTTGTTTTTAGCTTCTTATGGCTGTGGGCAGTATTGTGTAGCTTGGATGAATAAGGTGCCCAGAGGTGCCCAGAGTAAACGGCCTGATGGTCAGTCCCAGTTGCTAATATATGCATAGTATTAGTACATTCAGATAGAAAACACTCCGATGTTTCTAAAACTGTTTGAATGATGTCTGTGAGTATAACAGAACTCATATGGCAGGCAAAAACCTGATAAAAAATCCAACCAGGAAGTGGGAAATCTGATGTTGGTCGTTTTTCAACTCATTCCCTATTGAAGATACAGTGGGATATTGGTCATGTTGCCCTTCCTAAGGCTTCCACTAGATGTCAACAGTCTTTAGAACCTTGTTTGATGCTTCTACTGTGAGGTGGGGTCGAATTAGAGGGGAATGAGTCAGATGTCTGCAGAATGCCTTGAGCTCGTGACGCTCGTTCAATAGAGAGTTAGCTCGCGATCCATTGCATTTCTACAGACAAAGGAATTCTCCGGTTGGAATATTTATGTTAAAAAAGTCCTAAAGATTGATTCTATACATCGTTTGACATATTTCTACAGACTGTAACGGAACTTTTTGACATTTCGTCTGCTCCTAGTGAACGCTCTTCGTGAGTTTGGATTTGTTAACAAAACGCGCTAACAAAATGAGCTATTTGGACATAAATGATGGACATTATCGAACAAAACAAACATTTATTGTAGAACTGGGTTTCCTGGGAGTGCATTCTGATGAAGATCATCAAAGGTAAGTGAATGTTTTTAATGTTATTTCTGACTTCTGTTGACTGCACAATATGGCGGATATCTTTTTGGCTGGCTGGGCTCTGAGCGCCGTACTCAGATTATTGCATGGTTTGCTTTTTCCGTAAAGCTTTTTTTAAATCTGATACAGCCGTTGCATTAAGGAAAAGTTCCATGCACAACACTTTCATCAACATTTATTATGAGTATTTCTGTAAATTGATGTGGCTCTCTGCCAAATTACCGGATGTTTTTGGAACTACTGAACATAACGCGTCAATGTATACTGAGATTTTTTGATATAAATATGAACTTTATCGAACAAAACATACATGTATTGTGTAACATGAAGTCCTATGAGTGTCATCTGATGAAGATCATCAAAGGTTAGTGATTAGTTCTATCTCTATTTCAGATTTTTGTGACTCCACTCTTTGGCTGTAAAAATGGCTGTGTTTTACTGTGACTTTGCTTTGACCTAACATAATCGCAAGGTATGCTTTCGTCGTAAAGCCTATTTGAAATTGGACACTGTGGTGGGATTAACAAGAAGTGTATCTTTAAAAAGTTGTGAAATAATTCTATGTTTGAGGAATTTAAATTATGGGATTTCTGTTGTTTTGAATTTGGCGCTCTGCACTTTCACTGGCTGCTGTCATATCGATCCCGTCAACTGGATTTCAGCCCTAAGAAGTTTAAAGGAGGTCAACATCTACATAACTGAGAACCATTAGAGATTCACTACCTGACTGGGGTTGTTTCAAAGGAGGTCAACATCTACATAGCTCAGAACCATTCCCGTTCCCATAGCAATAAGAGAGCCTCGTTGCCATGGGGCATGTTTCATTTCAACCCCAATCATGACCAGACTACTGGGGTTTGGAATGCTCCCCGAAACACAAAGCTTATTACCCACTTATTGCTTGCATACATTAGTGTGTGTGTGTGTGTGTGTGTGTGTGTGTGTGTGTGTGTGTGTGTGTCTGTGTGTGTGAGTGAGTTGTTTATATTTTCGATGCGTCTATTTAATTACAATTTGGAAGTCTTTGAAGCGAATTAACGCTCAGTTTGACAAGCTGCACTTAAATATGGCTTAATTAACAGAGAGAACAGGACATGTATATATAATATATAGTTATATAATAATAATACATATAGTTATATAATATATATATATATATATATATATATATATATATATATATATTGTTATATAATAATAATAATAATATATATAGTTATATAATAATAATAATATATATATAGTTATATAATAATAATATTAATTATAATATATATAGTTATATAATAATAATTATAATATATATAGTTATATAATAATAATATTAATTATAATATATATAGTTATATAATAAGTATATTAATTATAATATATATATATATATAGTTATATAATAATAATATATATAGTTATATAATAATAATATTAATATATATAATAATGTATTTTTATAATAATAATAATAATAATAATAATATATATAGTTATATAATAAGTATAATAATAATATATATAGTTATATAATAAGTATAATAATATATATAGTTATATAATAATAATATTAATTATAATATATATAGTTATATAATAATAATATATATAGTTATATAATAAGTATAATAATATATATAGTTGCTGAACAGGTCTTAAGTCCATGATGTTTCTTTAAATAAAATGTACAGATGTTTTGCACACATCATTTGATTGTTTTGTTATTCTTTGGTGCATTAAGTCTTATATGCAGAGCACAAAGCACAGAAATAAGCCGAAGAGAAGAGAATCCTTTAGATTTACTAGGACATGTGAAAACAAGCTCAATTAGATTCATGTTCAGAAGTTTTTCTCTGTCCGGTTGCTAGCCGCAGTCATTTCTATGCTTTAGGTTCGTTGAAGAGTTAATGAATATTTGCACATCTTCTCCCAAATGGCCCTATAGAACCATCACTTTATATTCAGAGAGCCGGGATGTAAACATTAGGTATAAACATTTGATGTAAACATTCAGTGTGAATATTAGATGTAAACATCCAATGTGAATTTAGATGTGAACATTAGGTAACCTTTGGCTGTAGAGTGAGATGGGCATTAACGCATGGGGTTTGTGGATGTGCGTGCGTGCGTGCGCGCGTGTGTAACATGCATATCTGGGTGTGTGTGGCTGTGCAGTATGCTGTGTGCCAGTGGTAATAGTGGTAATAGGGTAGTATTGATATGTATGGTGGTAATAGTGTAGTATTGATATGTATGGTGGTAATAGTGGTAATAGTGTAGTATTGATATGTATGGTGGTAATAGTGTAGTATTGATATGTATGGTGGTAATAGTGTAGTATTGATATGTATGGTGGTAATAGTGGTAATAGTGTAGTATTGATATGTATGGTGGTAATAGTGTAGTATTGATATGTATGGTGGTAATAGTGGTAATAGTGTAGTATTGATATGTATGGTGGTAATAGTATAGTATTGATATGTATGGTGGTAATAGTGTAGTATTGATATGTATGGTGGTAATAGTGTAGTATTGATATGTATGGTGGTAATAGTGTAGTATTGATATGTATGGTGGTAATAGTGTAGTATTGATAGGTATGGTGGTAATAGTGTAGTATTGATATGTATGGTGGTAATAGTGTAGTATTGATATGTATGGTGGTAATAGTGTAGTATTGATATGTATGGTGGTAATAGTGTAGTATTGATATGTATGGTGGTAATAGTGGTAATAGTGTAGTATTGATATGTATGGTGGTAATAGTGTAGTATTGATATGTATGGTGGTAATAGTGGTAATAGTGTAGTATTGATATGTATGGTGGTAATAGTGTAGTATTGATATGTATGGTGGTAATAGTGGTAATAGTGTAGTATTGATATGTATGGTGACAATAGTGGTAATAGTGTAGTATTGATATGTATGGTAGTAATAGTGGTAATAGTGTAGTATTGATATGTATGGTGGTAATAGTGTAGTATTGATATGTATGGTGGTAATAGTATAGTATTGATATGTATGGTGGTAATAGTGTAGTATTGATATGTATGGTGGTAATAGTGTAGTATTGATATGTATGGTGGTAATAGTGTAGTGCTGATATGTATGGTGGTAATGGTGGTAATAGTGTAGTATTGATATGTATGGTGGTAATAGTGGTTATAGTGTAGTATTGATATGTATGGTGGTAATAGTGTGGCATTGATATGTTTGGTGGTAATAGTGGTAATAGTGTGGTATTGATATGTATGGTGGTAATAGTGTAGTATTGATATGTATGGTGGTAATAGTGGTTATAGTGTAGTATTGATATGTATGGTGGTAATAGTGTAGTATTGATATGTATGGTGGTAATAGTGTAGTATTGATATGTATGGTGGTAATAGTGTAGTATTGATATGTATGGTGGTAATAGTGTAGTATTGATATGTATGGTGGTAATAGTGTAGTATTGATATGTATGGTGGTAATAGTGTAGTATTGATATGTATGGTGGTAATAGGGTAGTATTGATATGTATGGTGGTTATAGTGTAGTATTGATATGTATGGTGGTAATAGTGTAGTATTGATATGTAGGTTGGTAATGGTGGTAATAGTGTAGTGTTGATATGTATGGTGGTAATAGTGGTAATAGTGTAGTATTGATATGTATGGTGGTAATAATGTGTGTAAGGGGATGGGGATTGATGCCAGGTAAACTGCAGCATCAGTAACTCTGAGGGGAAAGCAACCATTATCTTGCCACACTCTCCTCTTCCCCTCTCCCCTCTCTCTTCTCACACACATCCCTCTCTGCCATTTCATCTCCATGTCATTATTCTTCTGCCTCTGTGCCCGTGCACACACTCACATATGTCTTTCTCTCTTTATATATATATATATATATATATATATATGTATATATATATATATATATATATATCACCCCCTTCCTCTCTCTCTCTGACTCTCTCTCTCTCTCTCTCTCTCTGTCTCTCTCCCTCTGTCTCTCTCTCTGTCTCTCTCTCTCTCTCTCTCTCTCCCCCTTCCTCTCTCTCTCTCTCTCTGTCTCTCTCTCTGTCTCTGTCTCTCTCTCTCTCTCTCTCTCTGTCTCTCTATCCCCCTTCCTCTCTCTCTCTCTCTCTGTCTCTCTCTCTCTCTCTCTCTCTCTCTCTGTCTCTCTCTCCCCCTTCCTTTCTCTCTCTCTCTCTCTCTGTCTCTCTCTCTCTCTCTCTCTCTATCTCTCTCTCCCCCTTCCTTTCTCTCTCTCTCTCTGTCTCTCTCTCCCCCTTCCTTTCTCTCTCTCTCTCTGTCTCTCTCTCTCTCTCTCTCTCTCTGTCTCTCTCTCCCCCTTCCTTTCTCTCTCTCTCTCTCTCTCTCTCGCTCTCTCTCTCTATCTCTCTCTGTCTCTCTCTCCCCCTTCCTTTCTCTCTCTCTCTCTCTCTCTCTCTCTCTCTCTCTCTCTCTCTCTCTCTCTCTCTCTCTCTCCCTCTGTGTTCTCTCTCTGGACTTCCTCACTTTCTAATCCTCTCAGTGTATATCACCCAGTCTTCTTTCCACCCCATGTTACTGTAACAGATAGTAGCCACAGGAGGGAGAGAGGGAGAGATATGGGAAGGGTTTGATGGAGAGGAATGGAAAGGTAGAGGGAGAAAGAGAGATCGATTGTATGGAAGAGAGAGAGGCCAAATAAGAGTCATATGGAGAGAGTGGCCAAAGAACGAACGGGGAAAGACAGAGAGGGAGAGAAATAGGTTGAAACATAAGGAGAGAGAGACAGAGGGAGAAATATATATCTATGTATATATGTATATTTATATATATGTGTATATTTGTATATATCTATGTATATTTACAGTGGGTAGAACAAGTTTTTGATCACTGCCGATTTTGCAGATTTTCCTACTTACAAAGCATGTAGAGGTCTGTAATTTTAATCATAGGTACACTTCAACTGTGAGATACAGAAAATCACATTGTATGATTTTTAAGTAATTAATTTGCATTTTATTGCATGACATAAGTATTTGATCACCTACCAACCAGTAATAATTCCGGCTCTCACAGATCTGTTAGTTTTTCTTTAAGAAGCCCTCCTGTTCTCCACTCATTACCTGTATTAACTGCACCTGTTTGAACTCGTTACCTGTATAAAAGACACCTGTCCACACACTCAATCAAACAGACTCCAACCTCTCCACAATGGCCAAGACCAGACAGCTGTGTAAGGACATCATGGATAAAATTGTAGACCTGCACAAGGCTGGGATGGGCTACAGGACAATATTCAAGCAGCTTGGTGAGAAGGCAACAACTGTTGGCGCAATTATTAGAAAATGGAAGAAGTTCAAGATGACGGTCAATCACCCTCAGTCTGGGGCTCAATGCAATATCTCACCTCGTGGGGCATCAATGATCATGAGCAAGGTGAGGGATCAGCCCAGAACTACACGGCAGGACCTGGTCAATGACCTGAAGAGAGCTAGGACCACAGTCTCAAAGAAAACCATTAGTAACACACTACGCCGTCATGTATTAAAATCCTGCAGCAGACGCAAGGTCCCCCTGCTCAAGCCAGCGCATGTCCAGGCCCGTCTGAAGTTTGCCAATGACCATCTGGATGATCCAGAGGAGGAATCGGAGAAGGTCATGTGGTCTGATGAGACAAAAATAGAGCTTTCTGGTCTAAACTCCACTCTGGGTGTTTGGAAGAAGAAGAAGGATGAGTACAACCCCAAGAACGCCATCCCAACCGTGAAGCATGGAGGTGGAAACATCATTCTTTGGGGATGCTCTTCTGCAAAGGGGACAGGATGACTGCACCGTATTGAGGGGGGGATGGATGGGGCCATGTATCGCGAGATCTTGGCCAACAACCTCCTTCCCTCAGTAAGAGCATTGAAGATGGGTCGTGGCTGGGTCTTCCAGCATGACAACGACCCGAAACACACAGCCAGGGCAACTAAGGAGTGGATCCGTAAGAAGCATCTCAAGGTCCTGGAGTGGCCTAGCCAGTCTCCAGACCTAAACCCAATAGAACATCTTTGGAGGGAGCTGAAAGTCTGTATTGCCCAGCGACAGCCCCGAAACCTGAAGGATCTGGAGAAGGTCTGTATGGGGGAGTGGGCCAAAATCCCTGCTGCAGTGTGTGCAAACCTGGTCAAGAACTACAGGAAACGTGTGATCTCTGTAATTGCAAACAACGGTTTATGTACCAAATATTAAGTTCTGCTTTTCTGATGTATCAACTACTTATGTCATGCAATAAAATGCTAATTAATTACTTAATTAAGAGAGAGAGAGAGAGAGAGACAGACAAAGAGAGAGACAGAAAAAAAGAGAGAGGGACTGAGACAGACAGAGATAACTTTTGTATATTATCTACTTCACTTGGCAATGTTTCCCCCCCCCACCACCACCATTGCAAAGCCCTCAAAAGAGTTGACCAAAGAAAATAGTCCCATCAGCCAGCTGGTTCTGAGGCTCAGTTCACTGGCACCTACCAACCCAACAAAGCCCCAGCACAGCACTCAGACAATCTGGCCCAACCAAATCATCACAAAGCAACAAGAAAAGGAAAACACTATGCCCAGAGAGGACAGTCTGGTCGTCACAGACAAACCTGTCTGCCCAGAGAGGACAGTCTGGTCGTCACAGACAAACCTGTCTGCCCAGAGAACACAGTCTGGTCGTCACAGACAAACCTGTCTGCCCAGAGAACACAGTCTGGTCGTCACAGACAAACCTGTCTGCCCAGAGAGGACAGTCTGGTCGTCACAGACAAACCTGTCTGCCCAGAGAACACAGTCTGGTCGTCACAGACAAACCTGTCTGCCCAGAGAGGACAGTCTGGTCGTCACAGACAAACCTGTCTGCCCAGAGAGGACAGTCTGGTCGTCACAGACAAACCTGTCTGCCCAGAGAGGACAGTCTGGTCGTCACAGACAAACCTGTCTGCCCAGAGAACACAGTCTGGTCGTCACAGACAAACCTGTCTGCCCAGAGAACACAGTCTGGTCGTCACAGACAAACCTGCCTGCCCAGAGAGGACAGTCTGGTCGTCACAGACAAACCTGTCTGCCCAGAGAGGACAGTCTGGTCGTCACAGACAAACCTGTCTGCCCAGAGAACACAGTCTGGTCGTCACAGACAAACCTGTCTGCCCAGAGAGGACAGTCTGGTCGTCACAGACAAACCTGTCTGCCCAGAGAGGACAGTCTGGTCGTCACAGACAAACCTGTCTGCCCAGAGAACACAGTCTGGTCGTCACAGACAAACCTGTCTGCCCAGAGAGGACAGTCTGGTCGTCACAGACAAACCTGTCTGCCCAGAGAACACAGTCTGGTCGTCACAGACAAACCTGTCTGCCCAGAGAGGACAGTCTGGTCGTCACAGACAAACCTGTCTGCCCAGAGAACACAGTCTGGTCGTCACAGACAAACCTGTCTGCCCAGAGAGGACAGTCTGGTCGTCACAGACAAACCTGTCTGCCCAGAGAGGACAGTCTGGTCGTCACAGACAAACCTGTCTGCCCAGAGAGGACAGTCTGGTCGTCACAGACAAACCTGTCTGCCCAGAGAGGACAGTCTGGTCGTCACAGACAAACCTGTCTGCCCAGAGAACACAGTCTGGTCGTCACAGACAAACCTGTCTGCCCAGAGAACACAGTCTGGTCGTCACAGACAAACCTGCCTGCCCAGAGAGGACAGTCTGGTCGTCACAGACAAACCTGTCTGCCCAGAGAGGACAGTCTGGTCGTCACAGACAAACCTGTCTGCCCAGAGAACACAGTCTGGTCGTCACAGACAAACCTGTCTGCCCAGAGAGGACAGTCTGGTCGTCACAGACAAACCTGTCTGCCCAGAGAGGACAGTCTGGTCGTCACAGACAAACCTGTCTGCCCAGAGAACACAGTCTGGTCGTCACAGACAAACCTGTCTGCCCAGAGAGGACAGTCTGGTCGTCACAGACAAACCTGTCTGCCCAGAGAAGACAGTCTGGTCGTCACAGACAAACCTGTCTGCCCAGAGAACACAGTCTGGTCGTCACAGACAAACCTGTCTGCCCAGAGAGGACAGTCTGGTCGTCACAGACAAACCTGTCTGCCCAGAGAACACAGTCTGGTCGTCACAGACAAACCTGTCTGCCCAGAGAGGACAGTCTGGTCGTCACAGACAAACCTGTCTGCCCAGAGAACACAGTCTGGTCGTCACAGACAAACCTGTCTGCCCAGAGAGGACAGTCTGGTCGTCACAGACAAACCTGTCTGCCCAGAGAACACAGTCTGGTCGTCACAGACAAACCTGTCTGCCCAGAGAGGACAGTCTGGTCGTCACAGACAAACCTGTCTGCCCAGAGAACACAGTCTGGTCGTCACAGACAAACCTGTCTGCCCAGAGAGGACAGTCTGGTCGTCACAGACAAACCTGTCTGCCCAGAGAACACAGTCTGGTCGTCACAGACAAACCTGTCTGCCCAGAGAGGACAGTCTGGTCGTCACAGACAAACCTGTCTGCCCAGAGAACACAGTCTGGTTGTCACAGACAAACCTGTCTGCCCAGAGAGGACAGTCTGGTCGTCACAGACAAACCTGTCTGCCCAGAGAGGACAGTCTGGTCGTCACAGACAAACCTGTCTGCCCAGAGAGAACACAGTCTGGTCGTCACAGACAAACCTGTCTGCCCAGAGAGGACAGTCTGGTCGTCACAGACAAACCTGTCTGCCCAGAGAGGACAGTCTGGTCGTCACAGACAAACCTGTCTGCCCAGAGATCACAGTCTGGTCGTCACAGACAAACCTGTCTGCCCAGAGAACACAGTCTGGTCGTCACAGACAAACCTGTCTGCCCAGAGAACACAGTCTGGTCGTCACAGACAAACCTGTCTGCCCAGAGAGGACAGTCTGGTCGTCACAGACAAACCTGTCTGCCCAGAGAACACAGTCTGGTTGTCACAGACAAACCTGTCTGCCCAGAGAGGACAGTCTGGTCGTCACAGACAAACCTGTCTGCCCAGAGAACACAGTCTGGTCGTCACAGACAAACCTGTCTGCCCAGAGAGGACAGTCTGGTCGTCACAGACAAACCTGTCTGCCCAGAGAACACAGTCTGGTCGTCACAGACAAACCTGTCTGCCCAGAGAGGACAGTCTGGTCGTCACAGACAAACCTGTCTGCCCAGAGAGGACAGTCTGGTCGTCACAGACAAACCTGTCTGCCCAGAGAGGACAGTCTGGTCGTCACAGACAAACCTGTCTGCCCAGAGAGGACAGTCTGGTCGTCACAGACAAACCTGTCTGCCCAGAGAACACAGTCTGGTCGTCACAGACAAACCTGTCTGCCCAGAGAGGACAGTCTGGTCGTCACAGACAAACCTGTCTGCCCAGAGAGGACAGTCTGGTCGTCACAGACAAACCTGTCTGCCCAGAGAACACAGTCTGGTCGTCACAGACAAACCTGTCTGCCCAGAGAGGACAGTCTGGTCGTCACAGACAAACCTGTCTGCCCAGAGAACACAGTCTGGTCGTCACAGACAAACCTGTCTGCCCAGAGAGGACAGTCTGGTCGTCACAGACAAACCTGTCTGCCCAGAGAGGACAGTCTGGTCGTCACAGACAAACCTGTCTGCCCAGAGAACACAGTCTGGTCGTCACAGACAAACCTGTCTGCCCAGAGAGGACAGTCTGGTCGTCACAGACAAACCTGTCTGCCCAGAGAACACAGTCTGGTCGTCACAGACAAACCTGTCTGCCCAGAGAGGACAGTCTGGTCGTCACAGACAAACCTGTCTGCCCAGAGAACACAGTCTGGTTGTCACAGACAAACCTGTCTGCCCAGAGAGGACAGTCTGGTCGTCACAGACAAACCTGTCTGCCCAGAGAGGACAGTCTGGTCGTCACAGACAAACCTGTCTGCCCAGAGAGAACACAGTCTGGTCGTCACAGACAAACCTGTCTGCCCAGAGAGGACAGTCTGGTCGTCACAGACAAACCTGTCTGCCCAGAGAGGACAGTCTGGTCGTCACAGACAAACCTGTCTGCCCAGAGAACACAGTCTGGTCGTCACAGACAAACCTGTCTGCCCAGAGAACACAGTCTGGTCGTCACAGACAAACCTGTCTGCCCAGAGAGGACAGTCTGGTCGTCACAGACAAACCTGTCTGCCCAGAGAACACAGTCTGGTTGTCACAGACAAACCTGTCTGCCCAGAGAGGACAGTCTGGTCGTCACAGACAAACCTGTCTGCCCAGAGAGGACAGTCTGGTCGTCACAGACAAACCTGTCTGCCCAGAGAGAACACAGTCTGGTCGTCACAGACAAACCTGTCTGCCCAGAGAGGACAGTCTGGTCGTCACAGACAAACCTGTCTGCCCAGAGAGGACAGTCTGGTCGTCACAGACAAACCTGTCTGCCCAGAGATCACAGTCTGGTCGTCACAGACAAACCTGTCTGCCCAGAGAACACAGTCTGGTCGTCACAGACAAACCTGTCTGCCCAGAGAGGACAGTCTGGTCGTCACAGACAAACCTGTCTGCCCAGAGAGGACAGTCTGGTCGTCACAGACAAACCTGTCTGCCCAGAGAGAACACAGTCTGGTCGTCACAGACAAACCTGTCTGCCCAGAGAGAACACAGTCTGGTCGTCACAGACAAACCTGTCTGCCCAGAGAGGACAGTCTGGTCGTCACAGACAAACCTGTCTGCCCAGAGATCACAGTCTGGTCGTCACAGACAAACCTGTCTGCCCAGAGAACACAGTCTGGTCGTCACAGACAAACCTGTCTGCCCAGAGAGGACAGTCTGGTCGTCACAGACAAACCTGTCTGCCCAGAGAACACAGTCTGGTCGTCACAGACAAACCTGTCTGCCCAGAGAGGACAGTCTGGTCGTCACAGACAAACCTGTCTGCCCAGAGAGGACAGTCTGGTCGTCACAGACAAACCTGTCTGCCCAGAGAGGACAGTCTGGTCGTCACAGACAAACCTGTCTGCCCAGAGAGGACAGTCTGGTCGTCACAGACAAACCTGTCTGCACAGAGAGGACAGTCTGGTCGTCACAGACAAACCTGTCTGCCCAGAGAGAACACAGTCTGGTCGTCACAGACAAACCTGTCTGCACAGAGAGGACAGTCTGGTCGTCACAGACAAACCTGTCTGCCCAGAGTGGACAGTCTGGTCGTCACAGACAAACCTGTCTGCCCAGAGAGGACAGTCTGGTCGTCACAGACAAACCTGTCTGCCCAGAGAACACAGTCTGGTCGTCACAGACAAACCTGTCTGCCCAGAGAGGACAGTCTGGTCGTCACAGACAAACCTGTCTGCCCAGAGAGGACAGTATGGTCGTCACAGACAAACCTGTCTGCCCAGAGATCACAGTCTGGTCGTCACAGACAAACCTGTCTGCCCAGAGAGAACACAGTCTGGTCGTCACAGACAAACCTGTCTGCCCAGAGATCACAGTCTGGTTGTCACAGACAAACCTGTCTGCCCAGAGAGGACAGTCTGGTCGTCACAGACAAACCTGTCTGCCCAGAGAGGACAGTCTGGTCGTCACAGACAAACCTGTCTGCCCAGAGAGGACAGTCTGGTCGTCACAGACAAACCTGTCTGCCCAGAGAACACAGTCTGGTCGTCACAGACAAACCTGTCTGCCCAGAGAACACAGTCTGGTCGTCACAGACAAACCTGCCTGCCCAGAGAGGACAGTCTGGTCGTCACAGACAAACCTGTCTGCCCAGAGAGGACAGTCTGGTCGTCACAGACAAACCTGTCTGCCCAGAGAGGACAGTCTGGTCGTCCCAGACAAACCTGTCTGCCCAGAGAACACAGTCTGGTCGTCACAGACAAACCTGTCTGCCCAGAGAGGACAGTCTGGTCGTCACAGACAAACCTGTCTGCCCAGAGAGGACAGTATGGTTGTCACAGACAAACCTGTCTGCCCAGAGAACACAGTCTGGTTGTCACAGACAAACCTGTCTGCCCAGAGAACACAGTCTGGTTGTCACAGACAAACCTGTCTGCCCAGAGAACACAGTCTGGTCGTCACAGACAAACCTGGCTGCCCAGAGAACACAGTCTGGTTGTCACAGACAAACCTGTCTGCCCAGAGAGCACAGTCTGGTTGTCACAGACAAACCTGTCTGCCCAGAGAGCACAGTCTGGTTGTCACAGACAAACCTGTCTGCCCAGAGAGGACAGTCTGGCTATAGAGACCGGTCGTCCCAGACAAACCTGTCTGCCCAGAGAGGACATTCTGGCAATAGAGACCTGTCGTCACAGACAAACCTGTCTGCCCAGAGAACACAGTCTGGTCGTCACAGACAAACCTGTCTGCCCAGAGAGGACAGTCTGGTCGTCACAGACAAACCTGTCTGCCCAGAGAGGACAGTCTGGTCGTCACAGACAAACCTGTCTGCCCAGAGAACACAGTCTGGTCGTCACAGACAAACCTGTCTGCCCAGAGAGGACAGTCTGGTCGTCACAGACAAACCTGTCTGCCCAGAGAACACAGTCTGGTCGTCACAGACAAACCTGTCTGCCCAGAGAAGACAGTCTGGTCGTCACAGACAAACCTGTCTGCCCAGAGAACACAGTCTGGTCGTCACAGACAAACCTGTCTGCCCAGAGAGGACAGTCTGGTCGTCACAGACAAACCTGTCTGCCCAGAGAACACAGTCTGGTCGTCACAGACAAACCTGTCTGCCCAGAGAGGACAGTCTGGTCGTCACAGACAAACCTGTCTGCCCAGAGAACACAGTCTGGTCGTCACAGACAAACCTGTCTGCCCAGAGAGGACAGTCTGGTCGTCACAGACAAACCTGTCTGCCCAGAGAACACAGTCTGGTCGTCACAGACAAACCTGTCTGCCCAGAGAGGACAGTCTGGTCGTCACAGACAAACCTGTCTGCCCAGAGAACACAGTCTGGTCGTCACAGACAAACCTGTCTGCCCAGAGAGGACAGTCTGGTCGTCACAGACAAACCTGTCTGCCCAGAGAACACAGTCTGGTCGTCACAGACAAACCTGTCTGCCCAGAGAGGACAGTCTGGTCGTCACAGACAAACCTGTCTGCCCAGAGAACACAGTCTGGTTGTCACAGACAAACCTGTCTGCCCAGAGAGGACAGTCTGGTCGTCACAGACAAACCTGTCTGCCCAGAGAGGACAGTCTGGTCGTCACAGACAAACCTGTCTGCCCAGAGAGAACACAGTCTGGTCGTCACAGACAAACCTGTCTGCCCAGAGAGGACAGTCTGGTCGTCACAGACAAACCTGTCTGCCCAGAGAGGACAGTCTGGTCGTCACAGACAAACCTGTCTGCCCAGAGATCACAGTCTGGTCGTCACAGACAAACCTGTCTGCCCAGAGAACACAGTCTGGTCGTCACAGACAAACCTGTCTGCCCAGAGAACACAGTCTGGTCGTCACAGACAAACCTGTCTGCCCAGAGAGGACAGTCTGGTCGTCACAGACAAACCTGTCTGCCCAGAGAACACAGTCTGGTTGTCACAGACAAACCTGTCTGCCCAGAGAGGACAGTCTGGTCGTCACAGACAAACCTGTCTGCCCAGAGAACACAGTCTGGTCGTCACAGACAAACCTGTCTGCCCAGAGAGGACAGTCTGGTCGTCACAGACAAACCTGTCTGCCCAGAGAACACAGTCTGGTCGTCACAGACAAACCTGTCTGCCCAGAGAGGACAGTCTGGTCGTCACAGACAAACCTGTCTGCCCAGAGAGGACAGTCTGGTCGTCACAGACAAACCTGTCTGCCCAGAGAGGACAGTCTGGTCGTCACAGACAAACCTGTCTGCCCAGAGAGGACAGTCTGGTCGTCACAGACAAACCTGTCTGCCCAGAGAACACAGTCTGGTCGTCACAGACAAACCTGTCTGCCCAGAGAGGACAGTCTGGTCGTCACAGACAAACCTGTCTGCCCAGAGAGGACAGTCTGGTCGTCACAGACAAACCTGTCTGCCCAGAGAACACAGTCTGGTCGTCACAGACAAACCTGTCTGCCCAGAGAGGACAGTCTGGTCGTCACAGACAAACCTGTCTGCCCAGAGAACACAGTCTGGTCGTCACAGACAAACCTGTCTGCCCAGAGAGGACAGTCTGGTCGTCACAGACAAACCTGTCTGCCCAGAGAACACAGTCTGGTTGTCACAGACAAACCTGTCTGCCCAGAGAGGACAGTCTGGTCGTCACAGACAAACCTGTCTGCCCAGAGAGGACAGTCTGGTCGTCACAGACAAACCTGTCTGCCCAGAGAGAACACAGTCTGGTCGTCACAGACAAACCTGTCTGCCCAGAGAGGACAGTCTGGTCGTCACAGACAAACCTGTCTGCCCAGAGAGGACAGTCTGGTCGTCACAGACAAACCTGTCTGCCCAGAGATCACAGTCTGGTCGTCACAGACAAACCTGTCTGCCCAGACAACACAGTCTGGTCGTCACAGACAAACCTGTCTGCCCAGAGAACACAGTCTGGTCGTCACAGACAAACCTGTCTGCCCAGAGAGGACAGTCTGGTCGTCACAGACAAACCTGTCTGCCCAGAGAACACAGTCTGGTTGTCACAGACAAACCTGTCTGCCCAGAGAGGACAGTCTGGTCGTCACAGACAAACCTGTCTGCCCAGAGAGGACAGTCTGGTCGTCACAGACAAACCTGTCTGCCCAGAGAGAACACAGTCTGGTCGTCACAGACAAACCTGTCTGCCCAGAGAGGACAGTCTGGTCGTCACAGACAAACCTGTCTGCCCAGAGAGGACAGTCTGGCCGTCACAGACAAACCTGTCTGCCCAGAGATCACAGTCTGGTCGTCACAGACAAACCTGTCTGCCCAGAGAACACAGTCTGGTCGTCACAGACAAACCTGTCTGCCCAGAGAGGACAGTCTGGTCGTCACAGACAAACCTGTCTGCCCAGAGAGGACAGTCTGGTCGTCACAGACAAACCTGTCTGCCCAGAGAGAACACAGTCTGGTCGTCACAGACAAACCTGTCTGCCCAGATAGAACACAGTCTGGTCGTCACAGACAAACCTGTCTGCCCAGAGAGGACAGTCTGGTCGTCACAGACAAACCTGTCTGCCCAGAGATCACAGTCTGGTCGTCACAGACAAACCTGTCTGCCCAGAGAACACAGTCTGGTCGTCACAGACAAACCTGTCTGCCCAGAGAGGACATTCTGGTCGTCACAGACAAACCTGTCTGCCCAGAGAACACAGTCTGGTCGTCACAGACAAACCTGTCTGCCCAGAGAGGACAGTCTGGTCGTCACAGACAAACCTGTCTGCCCAGAGAGGACAGTCTGGTCGTCACAGACAAACCTGTCTGCCCAGAGAGGACAGTCTGGTCGTCACAGACAAACCTGTCTGCCCAGAGAGGACAGTCTGGTCGTCACAGACAAACCTGTCTGCACAGAGAGGACAGTCTGGTCGTCACAGACAAACCTGTCTGCCCAGAGAGAACACAGTCTGGTCGTCACAGACAAACCTGTCTGCACAGAGAGGACAGTCTGGTCGTCACAGACAAACCTGTCTGCCCAGAGAGGACAGTCTGGTCGTCACAGACAAACCTGTCTGCCCAGAGAGGACAGTCTGGTCGTCACAGACAAACCTGTCTGCCCAGAGAACACAGTCTGGTCGTCACAGACAAACCTGTCTGCCCAGAGAGGACAGTCTGGTCGTCACAGACAAACCTGTCTGCCCAGAGAGGACAGTATGGTCGTCACAGACAAACCTGTCTGCCCAGAGATCACAGTCTGGTCGTCACAGACAAACCTGTCTGCCCAGAGAGAACACAGTCTGGTCGTCACAGACAAACCTGTCTGCCCAGAGATCACAGTCTGGTTGTCACAGACAAACCTGTCTGCCCAGAGAGGACAGTCTGGTCGTCACAGACAAACCTGTCTGCCCAGAGAGGACAGTCTGGTCGTCACAGACAAACCTGTCTGCCCAGAGAGGACAGTCTGGTCGTCACAGACAAACCTGTCTGCCCAGAGAACACAGTCTGGTCGTCACAGACAAACCTGTCTGCCCAGAGAACACAGTCTGGTCGTCACAGACAAACCTGCCTGCCCAGAGAGGACAGTCTGGTCGTCACAGACAAACCTGTCTGCCCAGAGAGGACAGTCTGGTCGTCACAGACAAACCTGTCTGCCCAGAGAGGACAGTCTGGTCGTCCCAGACAAACCTGTCTGCCCAGAGAACACAGTCTGGTCGTCACAGACAAACCTGTCTGCCCAGAGAGGACAGTCTGGTCGTCACAGACAAACCTGTCTGCCCAGAGAGGACAGTATGGTTGTCACAGACAAACCTGTCTGCCCAGAGAACACAGTCTGGTTGTCACAGACAAACCTGTCTGCCCAGAGAACACAGTCTGGTTGTCACAGACAAACCTGTCTGCCCAGAGAACACAGTCTGGTCGTCACAGACAAACCTGGCTGCCCAGAGAACACAGTCTGGTTGTCACAGACAAACCTGTCTGCCCAGAGAGCACAGTCTGGTTGTCACAGACAAACCTGTCTGCCCAGAGAGCACAGTCTGGTTGTCACAGACAAACCTGTCTGCCCAGAGAGGACAGTCTGGCTATAGAGACCGGTCGTCCCAGACAAACCTGTCTGCCCAGAGAGGACATTCTGGCAATAGAGACCTGTCGTCACAGACAAACCTGGCTGCCCAGAGAGGACAGTCTGCAAATAGAGACCTGTCGTCATGTGGCTGTATGAGTATTAGTCATGTGGCTGTATGAGTATTAGTCATGTGGCTGTATGAGTATTAGTCATGTGGCTGTATGAGTATTAGTCATGTGACTGTATGGGTGTTAGTCATGTGGCTGTATTAGTCATGTGGCTGTATGAGTATTAGTCATGTGGCTGTATGAGTATTAGTCATGTGACTGTATGAGTATTAGTCATGTGGCTGTATGAATGTTAGTCATAAGGCTGTATGAGTAATGTGGCTGTATGAGTATTAGTCATGTGGCTGTATGAGTATTAGTCATGTGACTGTATGAGTGTTAGTCATGTGGCTGTATTAGTCATGTGGCTGTATGAGTATTAGTCATGTGGCTGTATGAGTATTAGTCATGTGGCTGTATGAGTGTTAGTCATAAGGCTGTATGAGTATTAGTCATGTGGCTGTATGAGTATTAGTCATGTGGCTGTATGAGTATTAGTCATGTGGCTGTATGAGTATTAGTCATGTGGCTGTATGAGTATTAGTCATGTGGCTGTATGAGTATTAGTCATGTGACTGTATGAGTATTAGTCATGTGGCTGTATGAGTATTAGTCATGTGGCTGTATGAGTATTAGTCATGTGGCTGTATGAGTATTAGTCATGTGGCTGTATGAGTATTAGTCATGTGGCTGTATGAGTATTAGTCATGTGGCTGTATGAGTGTTAGTCATGTGGCTGTATGAGTATTAGTCATGTGGCTGTATGAATGTTAGTCATAATGCTGTATGAGTATTAGTCATGTGGCTGTATGAGTATTAGTCATGTGGCTGTATGAGTATTAGTCATGTGGCTGTATGAGTATTAGTCATGTGGCTGTATGAGTATTAGTCATGTGGCTGTATGAGTATTAGTCATGTGGCTGTATGAGTATTAGTCATGTGGCTGTATGAGTATTAGTCATGTGGCTGTATGAGTATTAGTCATGTGGCTGTATGAGTATTAGTCATGTGGATGTATGAATATTAGTTATGTAGCTGTATGGGTGTTAGTCATGTGGCTGTATGAGTATTAGTCATGTGGCTGTATGAGTGTTAGTCATAAGGCTGTATGAGTATTAGTCATGTGGCTGTATGAGTATTAGTCATGTGGCTGTATGAGTGTTAGTCATAAGTCTGTATGAGTATTAGTCATGTGACTGTATGAGTGTTAGTCATGTGGCTGTATGAGTATTAGTCATGTGGCTGTATGAGTATTAGTCATGTGGCTGTATGAGTATTAGTCATGTGGCTGTATGAGTATTAGTCATGTGGCTGTATGAGTATTAGTCATGTGGCTGTGTGGTATTGTGATGTCATTATGGGGTATTGTGATGCCATTATGGGGTACTGTGATGTCATTATGGGGTATTGTGATGTCGTTATGGGGTATTGTGATGTCATTATGGGGTATTGTGATGTCATTATGGGGTATTGTGATGTCATTATGGGGTATTGTACTGTTTGTAGATGGATGAGGTGGAAAAACTAATGTATCCATTTTAGAATGAAGCTGTAATGTAACAAAATGTGGAAAAAGTCCAGGGGTCTGAATACTTTCCGAATGCACTTTACACTCAGTGGCCAGTTTATTAGGTACACCACCCCGTTCACGAAGATGCTTCGCTCCTTTCAGACAGTGTGTCACGTGGCTGTGGCTTGCTATATAAAGCAGGCAGACAGGCATCAAGGCATTCAGTTACTGTTCCATTGAACGTTAGAATGGTAAAAACCAGTGACCTAACCGACTTTCAGTGTGGTGTGATCATCGGTGCCAGGCATGATCATCGGTGCCAGGCGTGATCATCGGTGCCAGGCGTGATCCTCGGTGCCAGGCGTGTTCATCGGTGCCAGGCGTGTTCATCGGTACCAGGCGTGATCATCGGTGCCAGGCGTGATCATCGGTGCCAGGCGTGATCATCCGTGCCAGGCGTGATCATCGGTGCAATGCGTGATCATCGGTGCCAGGCGTCATCATCGGTGCCAGGCGTGATCATCGGTGCCAGGCGTGCCGGTTCCATTATCTCAGAAACGAGCCGCCCTCTGGGCTTTTGACGCAGGACAGTGTCTAGGTTTTACCGATAATTGTTATAAAAAAAACATCCAGTCAGTCCTGTCGGTGAAAACAGCTCGATGAGAGGTCCAGGGAGGTCCAGAGAGAAGGATCCCGCAAGCTAACAGGCGGGGCCACAGACAGACAGAAAGCGGCGCAGTACAACAGTGCATCTCGGAACGCATAACTCGTCGGTCCTTGTCACGGATATTCCGGCAGACGACCACACCGGGTTCCGCTCCTATCAGCTAAATAAGACAGGAAGCGACTTCCCTGGGCACACCATCACCAACAATGGATAATTAAGGAATGGAAAAACATTGCCGGTTCCGATGAATCCCGGTTCCTGTTGCGTTCATGCCGATGAATCCCGGTTCCTCATTGACTCTCTCTCTCTCTCTCTCTCTCTCTCTGAATCAGCAGAAATCGCAGCCCTACTTTAATAAACTATCCTACTACAGAACGCAGTATGCATCAGTATGTGTGTATCAGTATGTATGTCTCCTGCCAGGTTATACGGGGCCCATCCTCCTCTGTTGTACTTACTTGACCATTTTGTCCCATCAGGGCAATGACATAGTGATTACTGTAACATAACTAGTTCAGTGACGCTAGCTCACGTGGTGATTACTGTAACATAAACTAGTTCAGTGACGCTAGCTCTCGTGGTGATTACTGTAACATAACTAGTTCAGTGAAGCTAGCTCACGTGGTGGTTAGTTGAGTGAAGCTAGCTCACGTGTTTAGTTCAGTGAAGCTAGCTTGCGTGGTGATTACTGTAACATAACTAGTTCAGTGAAGCTAGCTCACGTGGGGGTTAGTTCAGTGAAGCTAGCTCACGTCGGGGTTACTGTAGCGTAGTATATGTGTTAGCTCCCAGAGCTTTGACTCAGCGTTCCCCAAACTCGGTCCTCAGGGCCCCAAGGTGTTTTCTTGGTCCCCCTAACACTAAACAGCTGTGTAGTGCACCATCTACACCCCCAAGCCATAAAACTCCTGAATATCTAATCAAATTGCTACCCAGACTAGCCTCCACATTGACTCTGTACCGGTACCCCCTGTATATAGCCTCCACATTGACTCTGTACCGGTACCCCCTGTATATAGCCTCCACATTGACTCTGTACCGGTACCCCCTGTATATAGCCTCCACATTGACTCTGTACCGGTAACCCCTGTATGTAGCCTCCACATTGACTCTGTACCGGTACCCCCTGTATATAGCCTCCACATTGACTCTGTACCGGTACCCCCTGCATATAGCCTCCACATTGACTCTGTACCAGTACCCCCTGTATATAGCCTCCACATTGACTCTGTACCGGTACCCCCTGTATATAGCCTCCACATTGACTCTGTACCAGTACCCATTGTAAATAGCCTCCACATTGACTCTGTACTGGTACCACCTGTATATAGCCTCCACATTGACTCTGTACCGGTATCCCCTGTATATAGCCTCCACATTGACTCTGTACTGGTACCACCTGTATATAGCCTCCACATTGACTCTGTACTGGTACCCCCTGTATATAGCCTCCACATTGACTCTGTACCGTAACACCCTGTATATATCCTCCACATTGACTCTGTACCGTAATACCCCGTATATAGCCTCCACATTGACTCTGTACCGGTTCCCCCTGTATATAGCCTCCACGTTGACTCTGTACCGTAATACCCCATATATAGCCTCCACATTGACTCTGTACCGGTTCCCCCCGTATATAGCCTCCACATTGACTCTGTACTGGTACCCCCCGTATATAGCCTCCACATTGACTCTGTACTGGTACCACCTGTATATAGCCTCCACATTGACTCTGTACCGTAATACCCCGTATATAGCCTCCACATTGACTCTGTACTGGTACCCCCTGTATATAGCCTCCACATTGACTCTCTACCGTAATACCCCGTATATAGCCTCCACATTGACTCTCTACCGTAATACCCCGTATATAGCCCCATTATGGTTCTTTACTGCTCGTTATTTATGTGTTATTCTCTTACTATTTTTTAGCTATTTTCTTCAAACTGCATGGTATTCGGCGCATGTGACAAATACAATTTGATTTAATTTGGGATCTGAAAGACGAACCCTTTCTAGATGCTGTGAACATGGTTGAACTCCTCATAGACACTGATACTGAGTCTCCTCTCTTCTTTCTCTCCTCTCATCGTCCATCCCCCCCCCCCCCCCCTCTCGATCCCGTGTCTTGTTTCAATGTTGACACCGTTTCGGTTTGATTGACAGTACGGGTGTCGTCATGGCACCTGGAGGGGGTTTCTATGACAACTTTCTATTATTCATCTCATTAGTATAAAGAGGTTGGGGGGGGGGGCAGAATTAGGACGATACCCGCTAATTATCAAAATCCAGAAAATACCCGTTAAATTCTACAACCACCTAAAATGAAGCGATTCTCAAACCTTCCGGAACGAAGCCATCACCTACAGAGAGATGAACCTGGAGGAGAGTCCCCCTAAGCAAGCTGGTCCTGGGGCTCTGTTCACAAACACAAACACACCCTACAGAGCCCCAGGACAACAACACAATTAGACCCAACCAAATCATGAGAATAAGAAAAGATAATTACTTGACACATTGGAAAGAATTAACAAAAAAACTGAGCAAACTAGAATGCTATTTGGCCCTAAACAGAGAGTACACAGTGGCAGAATACCTGGCCATTGTGACTGGCACAAAATTAAGGAAAGCTTTGACTATGTACAGACTCAGTGAGCATAGCCTTGCTATTGAGAAAGGCCGCCGTAGGCAGACATGGCTCTCAAGAGAAGACAGGCTATGTGCTCACTGCCCACAAAATGAGGTGGAAACTGAGTTGCACTTCCTAACCTCCTGCCCAATGTATGACCATATTAGAGACACATATTTCCCTCAGATTACACAGATCCACAAATAATTATTTTGATAAACTCCCATATCTATTGGGTGAAATACCACAGTGTGCCATCACAGCAGCAAGATTTGTGACCTGTTGCCACAAGAACAGGTCAACCAGTGAAGAACAAACACCATTGTAAATACAACCCATATTTATGCTTATTTATTTTCCCTTTTTGTACTGTAACTATCACATCGTTACAACACTGTATTTAGACTTAATATGACATCTGAAATGTCTTTAATATTAATAAATAGTCGTTAATAACACCTTGGTTCATCATAATCTTTTCTCCTCTCCTCTCCTCTCCTCTCCTCTTTTCTCCTCTCCTCTCTTCTCCTCTCCTCTCCTCTCTTCTCTCCTTTCTCTCTCTCCTCTCTTCTCTTCTCTCCTCTCTTCTCTCCTCTCCTCTCTTCTCTCCTTTCTCTTCTCTCCTCTTCTCTCCTCTCTTCTCTCCTCTCTTCTCTCCCCTCTTCTCTCCTCTTCTCTCCTCTCTTCTCTCCCCTCTTCTCTCCTTTCTCTTCTCTTCTCTCCCCTCTTCTCTCCTCTCTTCTCTCCTTTCTCTCCTCTTCTCTCTTCTCTCCCCTCTTCTCTCCTCTCTTCTCTCCTTTCTCTTCTCTTCTCTCTTCTCTCCTCTCTTCTCTCCTCTCTTCTCTCCCCTCTTCTCTCCTCTCTTCTCTCCTTTCTCTTCTCTTCTCTCTTCTCTCCTCTCTTCTCTCCTCTCTTCTCTCCCCTCTTCTCTCCTCTCTTCTCTCCTTTCTCTTCTCTTCTCTCTTCTCTCCTCTCTTCTCTCCTCTCTTCTCTCCTCTCTAAAATCTACCGTCACACCTTCTCTCCATTCTCACCTTATCCTCCTCTCTCACTCTCACTCTCTCTCTCTCTCTCACTCTCACTCTCTCTCTCTCTCTCTCTCTCTCGCTCTCCCTCTCCCTCTCCCTCTCCCTCTCCCTCTCGCTCTCGCTCTCCCTCTCCCTCTCGCTCTCGCTCTCGCTCTCCCTCTCCCTCTCACTCTCTTTCTTTCTGGGTGGATAGTGGCCAGTGTTGGGGATTCACAGAGGTGGCTCATTAATCTGTGGGAGTGAGGCATGCTGGGTAATTGAGAGGCGTACGTCTGGCAGGAATCAAACAGCTGTGTGTTCAACGTGTGTGTGTTTGCGTGTTGGCGGTGGGCAGAATTCAAGTGGCAGTGAATTGATCAGCTTCTCACCGCAGTTCGAAACCAAAGCCTGCCAACCCCCTTCCTTCTCTCCTCCTCCCTCTCTCTTTCTCCCCCGTACCTCTCTACCTCTCTATCTCTCTAGCTCTATACCTCTCTAACTCTCTATCTCTATACCTCTCTATCTCTATACCTCTCTAGCTCTATACCTCTCTATCTCTCTATCTCTATACCTCTAGGGAGGGAGGGAGGGAGGGAGGGAGGAGGGGTAGGGGGTGGGCAGGGGAGGGAGGCTGCAGTGAATGGAGAGAGAGGAATATATCTTCTACAATTAAATCTTCAGTGAAAGTCATTGATTTTACTATAGCAAACCATTCCAGATGACCTTGAGATATTTACAGTCTGTCCTCTGCCTGCCTCTTAATTTTCAGTCTCTCTCTCTCTCTCTCTCTCTCTCTCTCTCTCTTCCCCTGCCTGCCTGCCTCTTCCTCCTCAGTCAGTCAGTGATTTCTAGTAGCTTCTTAGAGACTGGGTGTAGTAATCCACTGTCTGTCTAATCCTGTACAGCTGGAGTCTAGCAGTCACATACTATATGTGTGGATGCAGGCAAGCATGTCCAGACACATACAGTGCCTTGCGAAAGTATTCGGCCCCCTTGAACTTTGCGACCTTTTGCCACATTTCAGGCTTCAAACATAACGATATAAAACTGTATTTTTTTGTGAATAATCAACAACAAGTGGGACACAATCATGAAGTGGAACGACATTTATTGGATATTTCAAACTTTTTTAACAAATCAAAAACTGAAAAATTGGGCGTGCAAAATTATTCAGCCCCTTTACTTTCAGTGCAGCAAACTCTCTCCAGAAGTTCAGTGAGGATCTCTGAATGATCCAATGTTGACCTAAATGACTAATGATGATAAATACAATCCACCTGTGTGTAATCAAGTCTCCGTATAAATGCACCTGCACTGTGATAGTCTCAGAGGTCCGTTAAAAGCGCAGAGAGCGTCATGAAGAACAAGGAACACACCAGGCAGGTCCGAGATACTGTTGTGAAGAAGTTTAAAGCCGGATTTGGATACAAAAAGATTTCCCAAGCTTTAAACATCCCAAGGAGCACTGTGCAAGCGATAATATTGAAATGGAAGGAGTATCAGACCACTACAAATCTACCAAGACCTGGCCGTCCCTCTAAACTTTCAGCTCATACAAGGAGAAGACTGATCAGAGATGCAGCCAAAAGGCCCATGATCACTCTGGATGAACTGCAGAGATCTACAGCTGAGGTGGGAGACTCTGTCCATAGGACAACAATCAGTCGTATATTGCACAAATCTGGCCTTTATGGAA